>NW_007737111.1:52515-54635 GCF_000696425.1 Galeopterus variegatus
CCAGTCCGGTACGGGCGCGACACTGAGGGTTGCGATCCATTGCCGGACATGAAAAAAGACAAAAAGGAAAAAAAAAATTTTGGAATAGCTTAAAGAGAATTGGTATTAATTCCTCTTTAAATGTTTGGTAGAATTCAGCAGTAAAATCCTGGGATTTTCTTCATTGGGAGACTGCTGGTTAATGCTTAGATCTCCTTGATCATTATTAATCTGTTCACGTGTTCTATTTCTTTTTGGTTCAGTCTTGGTAGTTTGAATGTGGCCAGAAATTTATCCATTTTCTCCAGGTTTTCAAATTTGTTGGTGCATAGTTGTTCATAGTAGTCTCTAATGATTCTTTGTATTTCTGTGTTATTGGTTGTAATGTCTCCTTTTTCAATTCTGATTTTTGTTATGCTGGTCTCCTCTCTTCTTTTTCTAGTTAGTCTAGCTAATGGTTTGTCAATTCATTTATCTTCTCAAAAAAAACACCAACGTTTTGTTTCATTGATCTTTTTATTTCTTTTTGGTCTATATTTCATTTAGTTGTGCTCTAATCTTTATTATATCTTTCCATCTACTAATTTGGGAATTGGATTTTTCTTGTTTTTCTAGTTCTTTTGGGTATGATGTTAGGTGGTTTATTTAAATTCTTTCTATTCTTTTGATGTAGGCATTTATTGCAGTATATTTCTTTTAGTACTGACTTTGCAGTATCCCATAGATTTCCTGTCTTTTTTTTTTAACTTTTAAAATTTTTTCTTAAATTTATTTTTTTGTTTTATTGTAACATGGTTGATTATACTGTATCTGTGGAATACACAGTTGACTATCATTACCTGTGTACAATATGTGATGCTCAAATCAGAACAATTAGTATATTCAACATTATTCAGTGAATTAGTTTTTCATGCTCCTTTACCAATTATTCTCTTGCCTCCCTTCCCCTCCCCCTTTCCTTCCTCTGGTAACCTCACTTCTGTTCTCTCCTTTTCCCATAGGTTTTAGTATGATATGCTTTTATTTTCATTTGTTTCTAGAATTTTTTTGATTTCTTGCCTAATTTCTTCTTGACCCGTATGTCATTCAGGAGCACTATTGTTTAATTTCCATGTGTTTGTATAGTTTCCAAACTTTGCCTGTTATTGATTTCTAGTTTTAATTTGTTGTGGTCTGAAATGACACTTGAAATGATTTCAGTTTTTTAAAATATGTTGAGACTTGATTTGTGACCTAACAAGTGGTCTGTTGTGGAGAATTTTCCATATGCTAATGACAAGAACGTGTATTCTATACTTGTTGGATGGAATGTTCTATAGATGTCTGCCAAGTCCAATTGGCCTAAAGTGTAGTTTAAGTCCTGTGTTTCTCTGCTGATTTGTTGCCTAGAGGATCTCTCCAATGTTGAGAGAGGAGTGTTGAGGTCCCAACTATCATTGTTTTGCAGTCTGTTTCTCTTTTTCAGTCTAATAATATTTGCTTTATATATCTGTGGGCTCCGGTGTCAGGTACATATATATTTATGATTGTTATATCCTCTTGCTGGATAGATCCCTTTATCATTATATAAAGACCTTTTTTGTCTCTTTTTATAGTTTTTGTTTTAAAGTCTATTTCTACTGATATAAGAATAGCTACTCTTGCTCATTTCTTGTTTCCAGCAAATTCCACTTTTATCTTCTTCCAGATACCAGTCAAAGAGTTAAACATTTTAATTTGCCCTGACTCTGTGTCCAGAAGTTCTTCCCAACAAAGAAATGCTTTGTCTTTGATCAGCTAACTCATGGAAGAAGCTTGCCCAGCTCGAGACGCTGCATTATGAGCCAAACTCCAAATTTGTGCAACAAGTTGCAGTCTTCTGTTCTTACTCTTTGTACGTTTTAATCAGGTCCAAGACGAAAACTCTGCCTGGAAGCATCAAGGTCAATGGATCTGGAGAGGCTCCTTTGTTGTCCCTTTCCTTATTGTTAAGACTAAAGGAACATGGAATAACACCCTCCTAGTTTCAGCTTTGAATAATACAAATCTACCACTAGTTACTGTGTTAAATTCTATATGGCACCAGCATTTCTAATAAATTTTTTTAGTCAAATATCCTGCTGGGAAATAGTAGGAAAGGCCAAAGATAAAAAACCGTATCA
>NW_007737111.1:56013-57322 GCF_000696425.1 Galeopterus variegatus
AACTTCCTGGTCTGGAAAATAAATGTGGGGAGAGAACCCCAATTCATGGTTAATTTCCAAAGGAAGGAATGCCTCTCTCTTGAGGTTTCCAGGAAATTAACCCCTTTGGGGTCTCTCACTGCTTGGAAGAAATGGACTTTGAGTAATCCTTTTACAGCTCCATCACCCAGGAGAAGAGAGCTGACAAATCAATGTGAGGCAAAGCAACATAAATGTAAACTAATTAAAATGATAATTAAAAATTCAGGTCATATGGCCATATTTCAAGGGCTCAATAGCTACATATGGCTAGTGTCTACCGTAATGAGAAGCTCAGATGTGGACTTTCATTCATCTAGAGTCTATTGAATAACTGGACTGAACCTAATAGAGGACTCTTTTGGATTCTTATAGCATCACGTGTTCCACAAAAAAAATTGATAAGTTGTTTACTGTGGGCCAGGATTCAGAGGACTGGGGATACAGATATAAATAAAAAAGAAATGGTTCCTGACTTAAAAGTGCCAGGAATGCAAGCATTCAACAAACACAGATCTATCTTATCTAAAAAAGAGACTTTCAAACTTTGATATGCATATATGTCACNCATCACGTGTTCCACAAAAAAAATTGATAAGTTGTTTACTGTGGGCCAGGATTCAGAGGACAGGGGATACAGATATAAATAAAAAAGAAATGGTTCCTGACTTAAAAGTGCCAGGAATGCAAGCATTCAATAAACACAGATCTATCTTATCTAAAAAAGAGACTTTCAAACTTTGATATGCATATATGTCACCTAGGTATCTTGCCAAAAGGAAGGTTCTCTTTCATAGGTTATGACAAGTCTTAATGGTCCTCATTAGTATCAGGCTTCCAGACGATGCTAATACTGTTAGTTAGGCAAATAGCTGCATATAGACACACACAGAATTACACAGAATAGAGACTTTACTTCACCTACAACAAACATCATCATTTGTCCCCTATTTATAGGTCTAAACTGCCTGGTGCTGATCTATCTCAATGCCATCAGAAGTGGGGATCTGTCCTGCATGGAAAATGCAGTCCTGGCCTAGGTCCAGATAGAGAACTCACCTGCAGTGCAAAAGGCCATTGCCCACTATAAACAGATAATGGGCCAGAAAATGCAGCTTCTCACAGAAACCTTCCTGGAGCTGCTGGACCTCCACAGGGCCAATGAAACAGAGGCCATCAAAGTCTTCATCAGGAGTTTCTTCAAAGATGTAGATAATTTGGGCCGGCCCAGTGGCGCACTGGATAGTGCACCGCTTGGGAAGTGCAGCGGCGCTCCCGCCCGAGGGTTCGG
>NW_007737112.1:0-1120 GCF_000696425.1 Galeopterus variegatus
CAAAGATCAGATGGCTATAGGTGTGTGGGTTGATTTCTGGATTCTCTATTCTATTCCATTGCTCAGTGTGTCTGTGTTTATGACAGTACCATGTGGTTTTGGTTATTACAGCTTTGTAGTATAGTTTAAAGTCAGGTGGTGTTATGCCTCCAGCTTTATTATTATTATTATTATTTTTGCTCAGCATTGCTTTGGCTATGTGTAGTCATTTCTTACTCCATATAAATGTCTGGATAGTTTTTTCCATCTCTGAGAAAAATGTCATTGCAATTTAAATAGGGATTGCATTGAATTGTATATCACTTTGGGTAGTACGGACATTTTCACAATGTTAATTCTTATAATCCATGAGCATGGGATATCTTTCCATCTTCTTGTATCCTCTCTAATTTCTCTCAGCAGTGGTTTGTAGTTCCCATTATAGAGATTTTTTGCTGTATTCTGTTAGCTAGTATTTTATTGAGGATTTTCGCATCTATGTTCATCAAGGATATTGGCCTGTACTTTTCTTTTTTAGTTGTATCTTTACCTGGTTTTAGTATCAGGGTGATGCTTGCTTCATAAAATGAGTTTGTGAGGTTTGCATCCATTTTCATCTTTTGGAATAGTTTGTAAAGAATTGGTGTCAATTCCTCTTTGAATGTTTGGTAAAATTCTACGGTGTATCCATCTGGTCCTGGGCTTTTCATTGTTGGGAGTCTTCTGATAAGAGCTTCAATCTCCTTTATTGTTACAGGTATGTTCATATTTTTTACATCTTCTTGACTCAGTTTTGGTAGCTTGTGTGAGTCTAGAAATTTTTCCATTTCCTCCAGATTTTCAAATTTGTTGGCATATAGTTACTTATAGTAGGATGTACGGTACAGCAGGTTGTTTATAGTAGTCTCAAATGATTTCTTGTATTTCAGATGTATCAGTTATAATATCAACTTTTTCACTTCTAATTTTTGTTATTTGGACCTTCTCTCTTCTTTTTAAAGTTAGTCGTGCTAGTGGTTTGTCAATTTTATTTATCTTTTCAAAACACCAACTTTTTAATTCATTGATATTTTGTTTTGTTTTTTTGGGTTTCAATTTCATTAAGTTCTGCTCTGATCTTAATGATTTTTTTCCGTCTGCT
>NW_007737112.1:2610-3333 GCF_000696425.1 Galeopterus variegatus
GCCTTTTACATTAAGAGTTGTTATTGAAAATTGTTGATTTAATCCTAGCATTTTATTGATTTTTGTTTGGATGTCTTAGGTGTCTTTCATTCCTTTCTTACTGATTTACTGTTTGTTTTCTGTGTTTGTTGGTTCCTTGGGTTGTGGACAGCCTTTTGTTTGTTTGATTGATTTTTCTTCATAGATGCTATTTTTATTATACTAGAGGGTTTTGATTTTTCTTGGATTTTTATGGCAGTGGTAATTGTTTTTCAGGTACCAAACCCAGTACTCCTTTGAGAATTTCTTGTAAAGCCTGTTGTGTGGTAATGAACTCCCACAGTTTTTGTTTGTCTGAGGAATATACTATTTTCCCTTCATTTCAGAATGATAGCCTTGTGGGGTAGAGTATTCTTGGCTGGCAATCCCTTTCTTTTACTATGTTGAATTATCATCCCATTCCTTTCTAGCTTATTGGGTTTGTGATGAAAAGTCTGATGTTAGTTGGATTGGGGTTCCCTTATAGGTGATTTGATGCTTCTCTCTTGTAGCTTTTAAGAGTCTCTCTTTGTCTTTGAGTTTTGCCAATTTGCTATAACATGTCTTGGAAAAGACCTTTTTGGGTTGAATACATTTGGGGGCTTTGAGCTTCCTGACTCTGAAGATCTGTATCTTTTCCCATAACTGGGAAATTTTCTGCCACTATGTTGTTGAATATGTTTTCAATGCAATCTCCTTTTTCCT
>NW_007737112.1:5080-6173 GCF_000696425.1 Galeopterus variegatus
ACGTTCAAGCAGAGAAACAGCAGAGCTTAAAATATACCCTGACCTCTCACTTCACAGAGAAATATACCTAAGTGGAGTTCAGCTGAACTGGATATTCATCCAAGGTTCTAGAAAGAACCTAATTCCTATTTGCTGTGTTTACAAGTAGAGGATAGGAATAGGGACTATGGAGAAAACCATATAACTAGAGCTTTCTGAGTTTGCTTCTGGAAACTACTGAAAGTGGTGAGTAAATGAACCTTTCCAGTCACCAGAATATGAATAGCCAGTTTACCAACTAGAAGAGGCCTCGTTCTTTAGTAAATTTTACAGGTAATGGCACAATTACAGAACAGTTTCAATATACTAGGTTTACTATAAAAAATTTTCTTTACTTTGCTTTGAAAATTTACTTTCAGTGTGCATTGCAACTATTTTCAAAATCACTCCAATATTATCTTTTTAAGTTATCTATACTGAAATTATGTTTTAAAAATCATTTATTAGAAGTTATTTATAAAAGGGACTTTCCTAATGTCTAAATGATGCTGACATCATTTAGCTAAAATCTCTGCCATTTATACATATTGAAATTTCAAACCACTATTGGCTTTTAAGAAGGGATATTTTGTTTTGTTTTGAAGCCTTCACTCTGCTTCATATAGTTATTTCAGTTACTCCATAAGACAGCTAGAGTGATTAATACATTACTCAAAGCCAAATAAAAACAAAACAAAAATGGTTTTGTAGGTATACAGATTTGCAAAACTTTTTCAGTGGATACGTGAACAAATATTGTAGATCACTAATGTCCGTTATGGATTTAGGTATGTAAANTAAATTTTAATAGAGTTTAATCATTTTTCTTCTCATATTTCTTCTATATTCAGAGCTTTTTATTTATTTTTTTATTTTGTCAATGTACAACGTGTTTGATTATTGTGGCCAATTACGGAAACCTCCCTCCCCCTCCCTCCCAACAATGTCCTTTCTGTTTGCTTTTCCTATCAACTTCAAGGAATTGTAATCATTATGTCTTCTTCCCTACCACCTCCCCAGTTTTTTGTGTATTTATTTATTTATTTTTAGCTCCCACAAATAAGTGAGAACATGT
>NW_007737112.1:9454-10358 GCF_000696425.1 Galeopterus variegatus
AGTTTCTATTTTTCCACATTCTGGCCACTTTCTATTTTTCTGTATTTTTGATTATAGCACCGATTATTATTCACTGCCCCAGGCAGCTGCAAAGTTAAACAGTTACTTTTAATTAATTTTGATCAGCAAAACCAGGAAAAAGTTTTTTTCACACTGGATAAGCTTTGAGTCAGATTAAACAAAGACAGACTTCTTAATGAAATTAGGGTCTTCTAGGGAACCATCAGACTCATCAAATAATGACATTTCTCTGGGACTCTAGGAGTGAGGAAAGATGGAGCTCCAACCTAGTTTATCCACCTCATACGACTGCCAGGATCCTGGTTTTAAGCATGGTTGTGGCTGTTAGTTTTCAAGATAACCACAGATACAGAGGTGGATGGAAAAACGATGTTAAAGCACCATAAAGCTAATGATTCTTATGGAGATTCAGTATTTTTTTTTTTTTTTTGTGGAGAAAAACTCCTCCTGGATTGCTTCAAATCTTTGGTTAATTTTCAGAATTCTGGAAAAGTTAATTTTGACAATTATTGCCAATTTTCTTGTTTTTGTGGGAGAGGACGTTTTTAGAGGTGCTTACTCTTACATTTTTGCTGACTCTGTTGGGTCTTAACCTGGTTTGAACTCTGTCTTATCTCCTGTACCCCATGTGAAACAGAAAGTTGATGTTTGTGTGTGTGACATGGGAGCACCAAATCTGAGAGGACACTCTCTTAGTGTTTACCTGTTCTGAAGAAATCATCTGAAGACCCAGCAGGCAGAGACATGTGTTTACTAGACTTACAAGTGGCACCAATGACAGCATGTCGGCAAGAAGTCCACACCACCATGGAGTGCACACACCAGTTATATAGTCAACGAATAAAAGTAAATCGCTTTCACATGGAGGCCCTCAACCAGCTAA
>NW_007737112.1:10485-12049 GCF_000696425.1 Galeopterus variegatus
TCTTATCTCCTGTACCCCATGTGAAACAGAAAGTTGATGTTTGTGTGTGTGACATGGGAGCCCCAAATCTGAGAGGACACTCTCTTAGTGTTTACCTGTTCTGAAGAAATCATCTGAAGACCCAGCAGGCAGAGACATGTGTTTATTAGACTTACAAGTGGCACCAATGACAGCATGTCGGCAAGAAGTCCACACCACCATGGAGTGCACACATCAGTTATATAGTCAACGAATAAAAGTAAATCGCTTTCACATGGAGGCCCTCAACCAGCTAATGGAAATCATTTCCACCTAGTGTCCTTCTTCTTCCTGCTTTCTATTTATCCAAAGGGGACATGCCCATCCTTTCACAACCACCTTGGCCAGCAGCAGCCCCCACCTCCAACCAAGGAGGAGGAAAGGAACTCTGGTATGCAAGGGAGGGAAGAACAGGGCTATGTCCATCATCTACTATACAATGTGATAATGTGTTTTCAGGGTAAAAGTGACTTTACTTCTTTGCCTTATACTGAAAATATACTTTTGGCCAACTCTTTTTGTTCTGTCTTGTCAGATCTTTAACACTTTGAAGAAGATAATATCTACACATATTTTACACAGTTTATTCGAGTTCAGCTTCACTTTTACTTTAAATGTATAGAGAACTGTATAACAGAAATGTAAGTCTGAAAGATAGGTGTAATTTAAAATGCAAAAAAAAAAACCTGAGCACGATTATGTTTAAGAGGGAAAGCCTGTGGAGACAGCGTGATTGAAAACACTTGAAATCAGGTGTAAATGATAAAGCATTTTGACAGGGATGATTGAAATGAAAGTGTGAGGATATTCATGAATAAGAATGGTTAGTACATACTGCTCTTGATTAATTCACAAATATGGTTTGTGAAGACTTCTCCCTAAAAGACAATTCTAGGGTGGATACTATTATAACGTCTCCTATCTCAGATTTCTGGTGGAAGTCCTAAGTAATGCTATCCTTCACTTTTGCATAACAAGAATGTGTGTGTGCCGTGGTACTGTACCCAATGATAAGAATTTATCTTATCTGCAGAAAATACATTTCTGAATATCTTGGAGGTCTATAATAATAAGATTCTCAAATCTGTGACTGAGTTTTGTTTCTAGCTTTTTTGTCTTCGGACATGTATTAACTGAGTCCTCTTTGAACCGTAAGAGACTAAAACACACTTTAAATGACTTCAAGGCAAAGAATGTGGGTTGGTGAGGATGAAGGAAAGAACAAAGGGATAAGGGACAAAGAATAAAATGCTATCTCTTTATATAAATAAAAGGAAATAAAATATTCTAATTTTAGAGAAAAGTAAAGCCAGTTGTTTAAATCACATACTGATTCTATCTCTTTATTATTTTTTCTATTAAATGGATCTTCATTCTCTGGCAATCTTTCCCCAGGGAGTAAAAAATATATGCTACAGAAGCTAAAGATGGTCAAAACTGCTCACAGTCTCATGAAGAATGCCCGATTATCTTTCTCCAGGTATCAGCAAGGTTGCTGGCTCAAAGACAGACAGGTTACTGACTGATATGTAAAGATACTGGGAAA
>NW_007737112.1:12421-22369 GCF_000696425.1 Galeopterus variegatus
TGATTATCTTTCTCCAGGTATCAGCAAGGTTTGCTGGCTCAAAGACAGACAGGTTACTGACTGATATGTAAAGATACTGGGAAATTGCTGTAAGAAAACAATGTTTGCTAAAATCAAGCTTTTTTTAGTGGATCAACTTAATTGCATGTTACCAGCTTCTGTTGTTAAACTTGTTAAACTGTACTTAGCAAAAATCCCACCTATGTTCTCTTCCTGTATCTTCCTGGTCTGGAGAATAAATGCAGGAAGACAGCCCCAATTTGTGGTTAATTTCCCAAATAGAAAGAATGCCTCACTCTTAGGGTTTGGGGAGATTAACCCCTTTCTGGGGCTTCTCACTGCTCAGAAGAGATGAGCTTTGAGTAATCTTTGGTGGCTCCATCACCCAGGGGAAGAAGGGTTGGCAAATCTATGGGAGGCAAAGCAACAAATGGTGACCATGATGTGATGAATTCTGGGTCCACTGATCGGAGACTGACCTGCCAAGACTTGGAAAGGAAAAGAAAGTACATCCCGACAAAAGGCGGGGCAACAAAAGGGGTGAAGGAAAGAGGATGTCTGCCATTCCTCCTGACTAAAGGGAGGCCCCCAACAAAAGGGGGAAGAGAAAAAAAGATGCCCAGAAAAAGGAAGAGGATGTCTGATCATCCCATCACAAGGGAAATCCTGGTAAGGGGGACACGCCCTGGTAAAGGAGGTTAAAGAGGTGGCTTTCAATTAAGCAATTTTACTCCTGCTGCAGTGTCTAGCTAGGGCTTTTCCCAGATGTTTTGCTTTCTTACTCTCTCAATTTTCTACCTATTCTTGTGATTATGGGTAGTTGACTGTCTAAGAGGGAAATTTTACATAGTTCAGTCCTTCTATATCTCCTTAAGGCAGTATGTTATAAAGTAACTAACCATCATCTAACTAAATTATTATTGATTATAGTGGTTTGTAAATTTTGTTGAATTGCTTTAAAAATTATTCAAAACCTTAACAAAAGGAGAAAAATGTATTTATTCCATTAAAGAGGATGAAAACAATCCTCGTCTCCTCATCCTCTTCCTTTCCCCCCACCTCCACCTTTGGAGGCAAACAATTAATTTGTTCCCTTGACGAGTCCTGTCTTAAAGAAGGACATAATGTGGGAGTTGATGCTCATCATGTCTTTCCTGTTGTAAGAACCGGGACTCAGTCAAGACATGAAAACCTCCCAGTCTCCTTGTTTAAAAGATTTAAAAAGAGCATCACAGAAAATGGCTTACATAGTAATTTTACTAAGGAATGCTTAGAATCAATTGCTAATGGGTATAATATGACCCCTTGGTATTGGAAAATACTTGGAAAAATTGTTTTAACTCCCGCTCAGTGTAATGTATACAATAATATCGGGAAGCCTTACATGCTATTTCATTCGAAAATTTACAAAATGAGGTTCAAATTAGTATGGACATGTTATTTGACCAAACAACTACAGCAGCCATAACGGCTTGGGACAAAATTCCTGTAACAAAATCTAAACTTCATACTCTTGCTTCCCCTGATGCATTTTTGATACAAAGATTAGATAAGACTTAGCCATTATTGACATTATCTTTTCAACAAATATTAATTACAGATTCAGGGGCTGATGTTACCATAATTGCTAAAAAGAATTGGACTCCTTTATGGAAAGCAACTTCTTCACCAGTTACATTGACTGGATTAGGCATGTTCAAAATCCCTTATCAAAGTAAAAATTCTTTGTTGTATACTGGCCCCAGGGACAAACTGCCTCCATTATGACTTATGTTCCATTTCTACTTCAAACCCTATGAGGCTGAGAATTCCCTGCTCAGTGCGATATTTATAATGGGACATCTCCTTCAAAATTTATCATGATGTCCAAGGCCACAGTCCCACCAGTCAAACTACAATGGATCCCTGGTCCTCCAGTTTTGGGTGGAACAGTGGCCTCTTAAAGGGGAGAAATTCAATCAAGCTACGTTATTTGTTAAACAACAGCTACAAATGGGACATTTAAAGACAGGGCATAGTACCTGGAATACTCCCAGTAAATCTTTTGCTACTGTTAGACAGGGACCCACTGAGCTTTATATAGATTTTATTAATTGTCTTCAAGATGCTATAACTAGACAAATTGACAATGCTCATGACAATCCAGAACTGCTATCACATATTTATTTACATTTCATCAAATAAGTTAATAATGCTGGTTACAAGTAGCTCCAGATAAAATTCAAAAAAAGAAGCCTTGGAAATGCCTTGGTTTTTTGATCACTCAGAGAAGTATATGGCTACAAAATATATCTTTCCATATTCAGAAGGCTTTTACTCTAAATGACATACAAAAATTACTTGGCCACATTAACTTGCTCCACCCTTCTATGGATGTTCCAACTTATCAATCACAACATTTGTTTAATACCTTGAAGGGAGACCCTGATCTGTTCTTCCCTCATTACTTATCTGAAGAAGCAGAGTTAGAATTAAAACAGATTGAATACTTTTTATGTTCTAGATAATTAACCCATGTTGTTAAATCTCAGTCATTCATTTCATTATTTTAAACGCCCCATACAGTCCCACGGGTTTGCTTTGCCAATTTCTTCCTCAAATAGGAGTCATTCAATGGATTTTCTCACTCCATCAACAAAAGAGGAAATTATATACTGAATTGGAACAATGTATCCAGCTGCTCACTGGGGGAGTACACCATTGTCGAATGCTTGCTGGGTGTGATCCTGATGTTGTTAATCCTGGTCTTTCTGGGGTTGAATTTTGCACTGCCCTTGAATGATCTGGATCTTTGCAGATGGCTATGATTGATTTTGTTGGTGGGATGCAGTTCTCATTACCCCATGATAGAGTTTTGGAGGGACTCCAAATGCTGTCCATGCAGTTGGGATCCTGTTTATCCCCTATTCCCCTCTGTCAAGCACTAACTGTGTTTATCTATGGTTCTGGCAGATCAGAAAAGGGATCTATAACATAGCGGGAACAGGGAATCTGGAAACATTTTGTTACTATCCATCATAAGTTTACACAAAGGTCTGGGTTGGCAGCTGTCATTGCAGTTTGCAACATTTTTACAATCAACCACTTAGTTTAGTGCCTGACTCTGCCTACTTAGTTGGAGTCTTACAGGTAATTCAAGATGCATTTATCCATGAGGGAAATGATTTTCTTTTATTTGAAATGTTTTGACATTTACAAATAATTATTCAAAAAAGACATCATCCTTTCTATTTAACTTTCATATATTTTCATTCTGGTCTTCATGGCCCTTTATCAATTGGAAACGATATGACTGATCACTTCATTATATATAATAATGTTTTACAGAAAGCAATTGATTCTCATCAGTTTTTTCATCAGGGTGCATGAGCTTTGGCTAACATACATCAGATCTCTTACAGGCAAGCTTGAGATATTGTTCATGTTTTTCATGATTGTCAGAAGTTTTCTAAATCTAATTCCCCTGGAGTAGTTAATCCTCGAAGAATAAAAGGTAATGAAATTTGGCAAGTCACACTTAAATATTTGCATGTTACTGTTGATACTTTCTCTGGTCTTATTCATGCCACTGCCCAAACATGAGAAATTGCTAAACTTGTTAAGGAATATTGTCTTTCTGCCTTTGCTGCCATGGAGATTCCAAATCAAATTAAAACAGATAATGGGTGCTGGCCCTGTGGCGCACTCGGGAGAGTGTGGTGCTGGGAGCACAGCGACACTCCCACCGCGGGTTCGGATCCTATATAGGAATGGCAAGTGCACTCGCTGGCTGAGCGCGGTGTGGGCAACGCCACACCAAAGGTTGCAATCCCCTTACCGGTCACGAAAAAGACAAAAAAAAAAAAAAAAAAAAAAAAAAAAAAAAAAGGNATCGGAGACTGACCTGCCAAGACTTGGAAAGGAAAAGAAAGTACATCCCGACAAAAGGCGGAGCAACAAAAGGGGTGAAGGAAAGAGGATGTCTGCCATTCCTCCTGACTAAAGGGAGGCCCCCAACAAAAGGGGGGAAGAGAAAAAAAGATGCCCAGAAAAAGGAAGAGGATGTCTGATCATCCCATCACAAGGGAAATCCTGGTAAGGGGGACACGCCCTGGTAAAGGAGGTTAAAGAGGTGGCTTTCAATTAAGCAATTTTACTCCTGCTGCAGTGTCTAGCTAGGGCTTTTCCCAGATGTTTTGCTTTCTTACTCTCTCAATTTTCTACCTATTCTTGTGATTATGGGTAGTTGACTGTCTAAGAGGGAAATTTTGTTTCCTTGTTTAAAAGATTTAAAAAGAGCATCACAGAAAATGGCTTACATAGTACTTTTACTAAGGAATGCTTAGAATCAATTGCTAATGGGTATAATATGACCCCTTGGTATTGGAAAATACTTGGAAAAATTGTTTTAACTCCTGCTCAGTGTAATGTATACAATAATATCGGGAAGCCTTACATGCTATTTCATTCGAAAATTTACAAAATGAGGTTCAAATTAGTATGGACATGTTATTTGACCAAACAACTACAGCAGCCATAACGGCTTGGGACAAAATTCCTGTAACAAAATCTAAACTTCATACTCTTGCTTCCCCTGATGCATTTTTGATACAAAGATTAGATAAGACTTAGCCATTATTGACATTATCTTTTCAACAAATATTAATTACAGATTCAGGGGCTGATGTTACCATAATTGCTAAAAAGAATTGGACTCCTTTATGGAAAGCAACTTCTTCACCAGTTACATTGACTGGATTAGGCATGTTCAAAATCCCTTATCAAAGTAAAAATTCTTTGTTGTATACTGGCCCCAGGGACAAACTGCCTCCATTATGACTTATGTTCCATTTCTACTTCAAACCCTATGAGGCTGAGAATTCCCTGCTCAGTGCGATATTTATAATGGGACATCTCCTTCAAAATTTATCATGATGTCCAAGGCCACAGTCCCACCAGTCAAACTACAATGGATCCCTGGTCCTCCGGGACTCAGTCAAGACATGAAAACCTCCCAGTCTCCTTGTTTAAAAGATTTAAAAAGAGCATCACAGAAAATGGCTTACATAGTAATTTTACTAAGGAATGCTTAGAATCAATTGCTAATGGGTATAATATGACCCCTTGGTATTGGAAAATACTTGGAAAAATTGTTTTAACTCCCGCTCAGTGTAATGTATACAATAATATCGGGAAGCCTTACATGCTATTTCATTCGAAAATTTACAAAATGAGGTTCAAATTAGTATGGACATGTTATTTGACCAAACAACTACAGCAGCCATAACGGCTTGGGACAAAATTCCTGTAACAAAATCTAAACTTCATACTCTTGCTTCCCCTGATGCATTTTTGATACAAAGATTAGATAAGACTTAGCCATTATTGACATTATCTTTTCAACAAATATTAATTACAGATTCAGGGGCTGATGTTACCATAATTGCTAAAAAGAATTGGACTCCTTTATGGAAAGCAACTTCTTCACCAGTTACATTGACTGGATTAGGCATGTTCAAAATCCCTTATCAAAGTAAAAATTCTTTGTTGTATACTGGCCCCAGGGACAAACTGCCTCCATTATGACTTATGTTCCATTTCTACTTCAAACCCTATGAGGCTGAGAATTCCCTGCTCAGTGCGATATTTATAATGGGACATCTCCTTCAAAATTTATCATGATGTCCAAGGCCACAGTCCCACCAGTCAAACTACAATGGATCCCTGGTCCTCCAGTTTTGGGTGGAACAGTGGCCTCTTAAAGGGGAGAAATTCAATCAAGCTACGTTATTTGTTAAACAACAGCTACAAATGGGACATTTAAAGACAGGGCATAGTACCTGGAATACTCCCAGTAAATCTTTTGCTACTGTTAGACAGGGACCCACTGAGCTTTATATAGATTTTATTAATTGTCTTCAAGATGCTATAACTAGACAAATTGACAATGCTCATGACAATCCAGAACTGCTATCACATATTTATTTACATTTCATCAAATAAGTTAATAATGCTGGTTACAAGTAGCTCCAGATAAAATTCAAAAAAAGAAGCCTTGGAAATGCCTTGGTTTTTTGATCACTCAGAGAAGTATATGGCTACAAAATATATCTTTCCATATTCAGAAGGCTTTTACTCTAAATGACATACAAAAATTACTTGGCCACATTAACTTGCTCCACCCTTCTATGGATGTTCCAACTTATCAATCACAACATTTGTTTAATACCTTGAAGGGAGACCCTGATCTGTTCTTCCCTCATTACTTATCTGAAGAAGCAGAGTTAGAATTAAAACAGATTGAATACTTTTTATGTTCTAGATAATTAACCCATGTTGTTAAATCTCAGTCATTCATTTCATTATTTTAAACGCCCCATACAGTCCCACGGGTTTGCTTTGCCAATTTCTTCCTCAAATAGGAGTCATTCAATGGATTTTCTCACTCCATCAACAAAAGAGGAAATTATATACTGAATTGGAACAATGTATCCAGCTGCTCACTGGGGGAGTACACCATTGTCGAATGCTTGCTGGGTGTGATCCTGATGTTGTTAATCCTGGTCTTTCTGGGGTTGAATTTTGCACTGCCCTTGAATGATCTGGATCTTTGCAGATGGCTATGATTGATTTTGTTGGTGGGATGCAGTTCTCATTACCCCATGATAGAGTTTTGGAGGGACTCCAAATGCTGTCCATGCAGTTGGGATCCTGTTTATCCCCTATTCCCCTCTGTCAAGCACTAACTGTGTTTATCTATGGTTCTGGCAGATCAGAAAAGGGATCTATAACATAGCAGGAACAGGGAATCTGGAAACATTTTGTTACTATCCATCATAAGTTTACACAAAGGTCTGGGTTGGCAGCTGTCATTGCAGTTTGCAACATTTTTACAATCAACCACTTAGTTTAGTGCCTGACTCTGCCTACTTAGTTGGAGTCTTACAGGTAATTCAAGATGCATTTATCCATGAGGGAAATGATTTTCTTTTATTTGAAATGTTTTGACATTTACAAATAATTATTCAAAAAAGACATCATCCTTTCTATTTAACTTTCATATATTTTCATTCTGGTCTTCATGGCCCTTTATCAATTGGAAACGATATGACTGATCACTTCATTATATATAATAATGTTTTACAGAAAGCAATTGATTCTCATCAGTTTTTTCATCAGGGTGCATGAGCTTTGGCTAACATACATCAGATCTCTTACAGGCAAGCTTGAGATATTGTTCATGTTTTTCATGATTGTCAGAAGTTTTCTAAATCTAATTCCCCTGGAGTAGTTAATCCTCGAAGAATAAAAGGTAATGAAATTTGGCAAGTCACACTTAAATATTTGCATGTTACTGTTGATACTTTCTCTGGTCTTATTCATGCCACTGCCCAAACATGAGAAATTGCTAAACTTGTTAAGGAATATTGTCTTTCTGCCTTTGCTGCCATGGAGATTCCAAATCAAATTAAAACAGATAATGGGTGCTGGCCCTGTGGCGCACTCGGGAGAGTGTGGTGCTGGGAGCACAGCGACACTCCCACCGCGGGTTCGGATCCTATATAGGAATGGCAAGTGCACTCGCTGGCTGAGCGCGGTGTGGGCAACGCCACACCAAAGGTTGCAATCCCCTTACCGGTCACGAAAAAGACAAAAAAAAAAAAAAAAAAAAAAAAAATTTTTTTTTCTCCCACCGCGGGTTCGGATCCTATATAGGAATGGCAAGTGCACTCGCTGGCTGAGCGCGGTGTGGGCAATGCCACACCAAAGGTTGCAATCCCCTTACCGGTCATGAAAAAGACAAAAAAAAAAAAAACAGATAATGGGCCAGCGTACATCTCCAAAGTCTTTCAAGTATTCTGTGACAACTGGAACATATAATATGTCACAGGAATCCCATTTAACCTCACTGGCCAGGCTATTGTTGAAAGAACTAATGGCCTTCTTAAATCTCAAATAAATCAACAAAGGAGGGGTAAATATAGATATAGAACTGGCCCCTCACAAACAGGTCTTTAAAGCTCTGTTTACACTAAATTTTTTAAATTGTAACTCTCAAAATTAAAGGCAACAGAGAGACACTTTATACCACCTAAAAAGAGACATAGACCCTTGATTTTATACCACCATCTGCCAACAGGTCTATAATGGTCGAGATCTGCTGAATTGTTAACATGGGGGACAGGGTATGTATCTGTTCTCACCCACAGGCCTGCTATGGATTCCTGCTAAGTCTGTTAAACTTTATGTGAAACCCCAAACCAGACAAGGAATTGAATCTGATCCCCAAATCTCAACTCCTCACCATCGCACCTCAATCTATCTCATCGAGGATTTTACACATCAGACCACCAGTAATGAAAATAAGACAACAAGATCCAAATTGCTCTGGGGTAAATTAAAAAAAAAAAATCAGTAGTCAAATAGCTTTCAATAGCTCAGCTCTTAAGCTCAGTAACTCATCTGAGAAACAAAAACTAACATAATATCTACCTGTTTAACTTGATGGTCTCAAATTTTCTGGCATCCACTGGGTTATCATAAACAGACTTCTAAATTCTCTCCTAGTCTCATCTATGTATTTCTTCACAAAATCCTATGGTAGAATTCTATGCTATTTTCTTAAAAGGAAGAGAGTCTTCTCTGCCTGCCAGAGACAAGCTCCGCAGGATTTGTTGGACTTGAATAGGTGGTGTGGATTTGGTGAAAAGGAAGAGATGGACCACAGATGTCTAGTGCAAGTGTGGACAACAACTACAAAAATCTTGCTTTATTTATATTTTTACATGATGATTTATCTTTTAATCAAAACATTTATTGTTTCATCTCTATAGAAAAAGAAAAATCAGAATGTTCCAAAGCAATTATGTTGTGATAAAAGCACCCACTTATGCATCAATAGTTCACCCCAAAGCCTGTGGCCTGTGGCCAGGAAACTATACAATAGCAGCATGCTTGGCATTGAAGAGCGTCGGACTTTTAGTTTAAACTATAATTCTTAACCTTCTTAGCTTACAATTTAGCCCTTTTTAAATCTTACTTACACTTACTATACTTGATTTTAATAACATTGATTAGTTATGGTTAACAATTTAAAATTGCTTATACTGTATATTGATTGTTTTAATTTATAATCAAAATCACAATGTTTATACCTTTTATTTCCATGCCAATTGACTCCTGGAAAAGCACAGGGGACAAAGCAAAAAGTTAAATGATCCTACTCAAACTAACAAAAACACACTATATCATTCTTATTATTACTAAAGAAAGAACATGTTCTTGGTAAGTCAAGTGAAACTGTGGGAGTGGGGAGAAACAAAGAAATCTGTAACTGGTTGATAATCAATTAGTTATAAACATTACTGCACCCAGACCCACCATCTCCCTGGGGGGAATGTGGATAGAAATCCAACACAATAACTTCATTCCACATGTACAACAGCATGACTACAGCCACAATGGGTCCATGAACACATCACTAACAAGGAAGATTAATGACAAAATTAAATGGAGCCAACCCATACCAGGAACATGCATCAAAAACACCTTTACTACTGACAATGCCATTTAAATAAACCAGTTAATTTTGATGTATTTTAACATGTCCTTTGTGAAACTGCAGGGAATTTCCCACACTTAGAATTGGCCATACTAAGCCAAAAGGTTAGGCTGTTTAATTCTGGGAAGCCTAGTCAAGCAACCAAAGGTGAACAAACAAGAACTTCCATGGAGCCGTGCCACACTCATGGGACCCTCTTGTAGCCTGCAGAACAAGGGGTATCACGCTTCCATGCCATTCCCTATAGCAGGATGGCTCACGGCATCTGCATCTTCTTGAAAAGGCTTGAATACTTTGCTTTAAAATGTTATTATCTTGCTTTCTTTAAGGCAGGGTGATTTCTCATCAATAAGTCTTTTAAAAAAAAATCTAAACCTGACTGTCCTTTTAACTAATGAGCTTTTTTT
>NW_007737112.1:22609-23518 GCF_000696425.1 Galeopterus variegatus
CTTCCATGCCATTCCCTATAGCAGGATGGCTCACGGCATCTGCATCTTCTTGAAAAGGCTTTAATACTTTGCTTTAAAATGTTATTATCTTGCTTTCTTTAAGGCAGGGTGATTTCTCACCAATAAGTCTTTTAAAAAAAAATCTAAACCTGACTGTCCTTTTAACTAATGAGCTTTTTTTTTTTTTTTTACATCTTGAACAAAACCTATAAGATCCTTATTTGTTCTTGTTGTTTATGTCTGCATATATGTGTGTGTAAGCTGAATGTTATCTCTATATGTTCATGTCTGTATGTGTAATTGTGTTATTTGCAAGGTTCCAAATTGGCTTATAATTAATGTGTGCTCATTAAATACATAAGTATGCTTTTCAAGTTCACATGACTTAAATTTTTTAAAGTTTTGATAAATATATCTTCAAAATTTGATTTAAACCTTTTACCTAAATTTGTCTCTAGTTCAGTATGTCTCCTTGTTATCTCAGGTCTGCCTTTTGCCCATGCTGGGAAAAACAACATGTTTTAGACATTTTCTTTGTAAATACTACCCTGTCTTCAGCTCCATATGGCTCCAAATGCCACATGGAAATCTGGGACCCAAAATGGCTAGTGAAAGGAAAACTGTGCCCAATATCTCATAGGTCATTGTTAACATTAACTGATAAGGGTATAGATCTATTACACCAAGTTTTTGCCTGGGAAACCATAAATATGTATTTGATAAAAATAGCTAAAACTCAAACTGGGTAATTTGCTCTGATAAATGGACACCTATTTACTACCTTGAATGTATAAAAATGTTCTTATCAGCACACATGATTGCCTGGATTTGCTAATCAAACAGGATTTCTAGAGGTCTTTTCACTTGACTGCTCTTAATACAAAATTGTAAAAGGTTTTCTTTGTCCCT
>NW_007737112.1:24528-25075 GCF_000696425.1 Galeopterus variegatus
TTTGGTAAAATATCATTTAAAACAGAGATAAAAGCATTTGTTTTCTCCCTATTTGATAGCCCCCAAATTTTATAAGTTTACATATCCTTATGATTATTATGGCAATATGGCTATTTTTATAAGTTCAGTGAAAATTAACTCTCTTTATAACAGGATATAATTTAAAACGTTGGATATAAGATAGCATATCTCAATTCTATGTTGCCGATCCCTCTTTCATGTTGCCTTAATTTGTCCTAACTGCTCCTTCATCCTGCTGTTCATCTTTCCCCCTGATCTGGGACAGATCACCACCTGGGAAAGGAATTCCCAGGAGTGTGGGATTTACACAAAGAAAAGTAAGGCCTTTATAATGAGGATTTTGATCATCAATGCTTTTTTGAGGAATGCCTTGATCATAAAGGGGGAAATAATATCTTCTCTACAAAAGCAGCTCTCTAAATTTTCCTGGCCTTAAAGAGGGTGTTTGTAACTTGGATGAGACATCCTGTTCCTAAACAAAAGACTTGTAATTGATCAAAAAATTTACAAAAGACTAGATGTTTTG
>NW_007737112.1:26703-28612 GCF_000696425.1 Galeopterus variegatus
AGAGAACCCCAATTTGTGGTTAATTTCCCAAATGGAAGGAATGCCTCGCTCTTGAGGGTTCAGGGAGATTAACCGCTTTCTGGGGCTTCACACTTCTCAGAAGAGATGGGCTTTGAGTAATCTTTGTTTGCTCCATCACCCAGAGGAAAAGGTGTGACAAATCCATGCTAGGCAAAACAACACTGGGTCACCAGACCCATCACACACCAGGCTCGATCCCCAGACCCCTCACACGCAAGTCCATGCTAGGTAATTGGGAAATATTCCTGGAGCTGTTTGCAGATGACACAAGCTCAGTCCTCAGCTTTCTCAGCAGCAGCAGCTTACTGGTCCAGTAGCTTACAGGTCCAGTGGTGGCCATGGCCTTGTGGAGAGCCCCGGGCATACTAGCAGCAGCAGTGGCAGCGGCAGTGGCAGCGGCAGTGGCAGTGGCAGCAGCAGTGGCCTCCTCATGGTCCCCAGGGACATCCCAGGTGTAGAATGCACCATGGATCAGAGCTACTCATCCTTTATTCTTAAGTCCATAACCCAGAACTCCTGGGTGCACATGTACAATTACATTAGATGATAACCAAGGAACACCTGAGTGCACACTTCTATTTACATCAAGTGCTCAGCAAGAGTCCCATATTTTTCCCATATTTTCCCAAAATACTGGTACAAAATTTCTGAAAGATCACATTTTCCTTGATCCAATTTTCTGGTTCAGCACATAATGCCTATATGTCTATTTGAATGTGCAATAGTATTCTTCTCACTGCGTATTTCNTTATTCAACTAAATGTTTTAAGCCTTTTGTTACTTGACAAAGCTTTCCAAAACTGAAAGCCTATTTTTTTAGTTTAAAATAACTTTGAGGAATTCCAAGGGTCCTGGAGCTTCTCAAAGGATATATAAAAAATGTGTCAAAACTAATTGGCTTATTTAATTAATTAGACTATATGGGAAAGCACTGTTAGTAGTGAAGGTGTTATGGATATGTGTTCCAAAATCTTGTAAGGTTCTTAAATATCTGTGTCTTGATATAAATGCTACCAGTCATAATCTTGGTTTAATTATAATTTTAAAGTGTTATGTTTCCAAATATTTCATGAAAAAACTCTGATGGGTACAGTTTCCTGACAAACTTTGAGTTCATTCCTTTAAATTAAATTTCCAAAATTCTAATGAAAAAACTGATGCGTTTGTGAAATTGTTCACAAAGGTCAAAACAACAAAAGTTAATTAGTGAAATAATTAAAAAGAATTATGGGTTTTTACAATTTCCTTACTTTGAAGCACTGCTGGTTCTCTTTATGTTTTGTTTTCCAAATGTAAGAAAACTCTTTTTCTCTATCTTAAGCTATCTGTAACAACANTTGTAACTTGGATGAGACATCCTGTTCCTAAACAAAAGACTTGTAATTGATCAAAAAATTTACAAAAGACTAGATGTTTTGGAAGTAGCAATGTCCTGAACAGGTGAAGATTAACAAACTCTCTGGACTCAGAATCAACTATTATACAGAGCAGAATCCCATTCTAGAGTTTCAATAATTGGTAATTATACCCAATTCACAGCACCTGGAATGATACTGATGCAGCCACTCTGAGATGATGTCATCATCAGTCCTCACCTGAAGTAAATTAAAAGGCTTTGCCATGCTAAATGATACCAACTTTGCTTTAAATGCTTTTGTCTTAACTGCAAAAACCTGATCTATAGCTTTTGATTTTTCCTTCTTTTTTTTTTGTGTGTGTGTCTTTTTCGTGACCGGTAAGGAGATCGCTACCCTCGGTATGGTGTTGCCCACACCACACTCAGCCAGAGAGCACACCGGCCACTCCTATATAGGATCCAAACCCACGGTGGGAGCGTCGCTGCGCTCCCAGTGCCGCACTCTCCTGTGTGCGCCACAGGCTCGGCCCT
>NW_007737112.1:30563-31993 GCF_000696425.1 Galeopterus variegatus
AAAAAAATGAAAAATTCAAGTTAAAGACCAGTACATAATTGTTATCACTGTGGGAAATTTGTACATGTGGAATTGATTACTCAACACCTATTTCAACATTCTTTTCATATGCTTCTCTCTGTTGCACAGCCTGGAGAGCAAAAACTATTTTTTCAAACTCCCTTGCAGTTAGGCTCCTAGGTATAATTTAGATTATTCCAATCAGATTCACACCTGTGTGAATTTGATTCAGGACTGATTGTGGTGAGGTGAAGAATTGGCAAGTTCCAAAGTGTCCATTTCACTGGTACTGATTTTAGAAGAGACAGCATAGTTCTGTAGCTATCTTCTCTGGCTGTGGTTTGAGGATCAGGTCCTCTTTTCCTGATCTGGGAGTATGATGTTTGGTTGTAGAATCAGCAGTGGTAGAAACAGCTTCCTGAGCCTGCAGCTTCTTGGTTACTGTACTTGCAAAAGCAACATTAATGACTTTCGTCTTTGCTGTAGTTTTAGAATTTTCTTCTATAAGCTCAGTATTAAGTCATGTTCTTATATTTTAAAAAATCTCTGTGCTTTAACTAGCAAAGTGATTTCTGTTTTCTGCAATTTTCTGCAATGTGATTAAGATACGTGCCAAAATCTTGGACAAGACTTTTTGGAATTAAAGCCACAGAAAAACTGCTTCGTGTGGCATATTCTCTATTTGCATTTATTTGTTCTTTCATTTTTTACTACATATGAGTAATAATTTAACATTTATTGCTTTATGTTTACATATTGCTAAAATGCCAAAAATTTGTACATGTCAAAGTTTTACTTATCCTCAGTCATTATTTTTAATAAATATATACTTCCTGAAAATAATCCAACTATGAGGGGTCTTCAAAAAGTTCATGGAAAGATTTGTATTATCTTTTCATTCCATTTTTCCACAAACTTTTGAAGTACACTCGTATATAGTTGTGAAAAAAAAAGTTTAAAACTCAACTAAGCTAAACTAACTAAACCAAATTAACTCAAACTTAAATGTTTAAAATTTAACTTTTAGTCCCCTGTCCTCATTGTATTCTTCTGCCCCCAAATCCCTTTTTGGTTCTCTTTTGTGTTTTCTATCTTTTTGAAAAACTTCTTGACTTTTTTTTTTTCTGTATTGTTCTCATAATTCTGTTAAATTGTTCATCTGTGGGTTTTTAATTTTTTTTTTTTTAGAACTCACTGAGCTTGTTTAGAAAAACTGTTTGAATATTTTGTTAGGCACATTGTGTATCTCTGATACTTTGGACTTGGTTACTGAACGTTTATTATGTTCCTTTGCTGGTCATCATGTTTCCCTGATTCTTCCTGTTCCTTGTAAGCTTGCATGGGTGTATGTGCATTTGAAGAAACAGTTACCTCCTCCAGAATTTATGGACCAGCTTTTGTAAGAAAAGACATTCATCTGAGGGAGTGAG
>NW_007737112.1:32170-38131 GCF_000696425.1 Galeopterus variegatus
CTTTTCATTCCATTTTTCCACAAACTTTTGAAGTACACTCGTATATAGTTGTGAAAAAAAAGTTTAAAACTCAACTAAGCTAAACTAACTAAACCAAATTAACTCAAATTTAAATGTTTAAAATTTAACTTTTAGTCCCCTGTCCTCATTGTATTCTTCTGCCCCCAAATCCCTTTTTGGTTCTCTTTTATGTTTTCTATCTTTTTGAAAAACTTCTTGACTTTTTTTTTTTCTGTATTGTTTTCATAATTCTGTTAAATTGTTTATCTGTGGGTTTTTAATTTTTTTTTTTTTATAACTCACTGAGCTTGTTTAGAAAAACTGTTTGAATATTTTGTTAGGCACATTGTGTATCTCTGATACTTTGGACTTGGTTACTGAAAGTTTATTATGTTCCTTTGCTGGTCATCATGTTTCCCTGATTCTTCCTGTTCCTTGTAAGCTTGCATGGGTGTATGTGCATTTGAAGAACCAGTCACCTCCTCCAGAATTTATGGACCAGCTTTTGTAAGAAAAGACATTCATCTGAGGGAGTGAGAAGGTACGCTTGGTGTATGATGACTCCAGGTCTGGGAGCAAAGTGTCTCATCAGCTCAGGCAGCTGGAGTCTGCAATAAGGGTAACTACATGGTCTTTGGTGGCAAAAGCTGTCAAGGTTCATGGTAGCCGTGGGGCTGTTGGAGTCTCCATCACCTCTGGTTCTAGTAGCAAGGTACAGAGCAGGCAGCTACAGCGCCTGGGTTGGCAGTATAAGTACACTCAGCTACAGGGTCCAGATATGGGCATGTGCATAGTGGCATGGGCTGGCTACTGGCATGCAGAAAACAGTGATGAAGGTCAGATTCAGGAGCAGGGGCTGGGTCTGAATGTGGACATGCAGATGGTTGTTGAGGCAAGCAGTGTGCACATGTAAGACTACAGGGGTCAGAACTGCAAAAAGAAAAAAAAATAATATTTAGAAATAAATTTAACGAAAGGAATGAAAGGTCTGTATACTGAAAAGTACAAAACACTGATGTAAGTAATTGTAGAAGATGCAAGTGAGTGGCAAGATACCAGTTTTCATG
Source organism: Galeopterus variegatus (assembly GCF_000696425.1). NCBI lineage: Eukaryota > Metazoa > Chordata > Mammalia > Dermoptera > Cynocephalidae > Galeopterus > Galeopterus variegatus. Next base: position 33,238 of record NW_007737112.1, read on the forward strand.
GATTAGAACAATTAATATTGTTAAAATGCCCACACTACCCCAAGCAATCTATAGATTCAATGCAGTATTCATCAAAATTCCAAATAAAGTTATCGCAGAAAGAGAAAAAGCAATTCTGAAATTTATATGAAATCACAAAAGATCCTAAATAGCTAAAGCATTCTTGAAGAGGACAAATTTAGAGACATTACCATTCCTGATTTCAAACTATATAACAAAGCCATATTGAAACAAGGTGATAGACCCCATTTTCCCCTAGCTATTCATTTGACCCCAGTCAGAACAGACCTTAGGGGAAGGGAGAAATAGCAAAAGAAAAACTGCTTGACCAAGTATGACAGGATGAATTCCTAGGAATGCAAATAAAGCTTGCTTAACCATGAGATGAAACTGGAGTTAGTTAAACATATACACTCTTTAGGGTGAACATAATGTAAAGATAACAAGCTGTTTATTCCTTAGTTTATTTCCTAGGATGATGACTATATATAACACTGCTAACATCTGTCTGAGATTTTTTCCAGACCATCTGTGACCATAAGATGGTTTTAAAGCACGTATACCCCCAGACTTGGAGGAGCCATGGAAAACATTTATCAAGATGGCAGAAATAATTCCACTGACATCACTGCTGACCAGTCAGACCCCTACCCAAATTCTTGTCCTGTAAGTATCTGTGATTTTAAGCTCTCAGAGAGTTAGAGGTCTTTAAGCTCCTTTAGCTTCCTCTGTCTCCTTGACTGGCCACTCAAATAAATGTTCTTTGTAACTGTGAACTTAAATGTGAGAGACTGCTTAGTCATTTTGATGGAACCCTCACAGTTTAATAACTATAGGAGTCAAAACAATATAAAAAAAAAAAAAAAAAAAAAAAAAAAAAAGACACAGATTAATGGAACAGAATAGAGAGCCCAGAAATAAGCTCATGAATATATGGTCACTAATTTTTGATAAGGGTGAGAATACACAATGGAGATGGATGTACTGTTCAATAAATGGTGTGGAGGAAACAGAATATCTACATGCAAAAATGAAATTGAACTGTTGTCTTGCATCATACACAAAAATCTATTCAAAATGGATTAACTGCTTAAACATAAAACCTGAAACAATAAAAATCCTAAAATAAAATACAGGAGAAAAGCTCCCTGACATTGGTTTGGGCAATGATTATTTGCATTGAACCCAAAAGCACAGGTAATGAAAGCAAAAATAAACATGCGGGAATTCATATAGATAAAAAAGTTTCTGCACAGCAAAGGAAAAAACAAAATGAAAAGGCAACCTGTGGAATGGGAGAAAATATCTGTAACCCACATGTCAGATAAGAAATTCATATCCAAAATATATGACACTCAAGCAACTTAATAGCAAGGAAACAAAAACTAGATTAACAAAGGGCTGAAACAGATATTTTTCCAAAAAACACATACAAATGGCCGATAGGTATATAAAAAGATGTGCAGCATCATTAATTATCAGAGAAATGTAAATCAAACCACAGTGAAATATCAGCTCATGCCTATTAGGATGGCTATTATCAAAAAATCAAAAGATAAGTGTTGGTGAAGATGTGGAGAAAAGAGAACCCTTGTCCATTGTTGGTGGGAATGATTGGTACAGTTATTATGAAAAACAGTATGAATTTTCAAAAAATTTAAAAAATAGAACTATTGTATGATCCAGCCATCCCACTTCTGGGTATATATTCAAAGAAAATAAAATCACTATCTCAAAGAGATGTCTGTACTCCCATGTTCATTTCAACATTCTTTCCAATAGTGAAGATGTGGAAAAAACCTAAATATTCATTGCGGGGGCCCGCCTGGGGTCCTCCTGCAGACCCAGAAGGAGAAGGAGCCGACAGGATTACCCCCAGTGTTGGGACCGAGGGATCTCAGGGAAAAGTGAGCCTGCTGCCCGCCAACCCAGTCCCGTGAAAGAGACACTCAGACGCAGCAGGGGTTCTGTCAGGGCAGTTCCATTTTATTGCCATTACACTGCTATTTATATAAGCAAGCAAGTAGGGGCTTTCCATGAACTAACCAATCAATTAAAGAATCACGTGGGCATGCATTTTGTACTAACATGTTGAGCATAGTGATCACGCAGGGTTCACGAGTGCGGAAATACTGGAGGACCAATAAAAACCTTTTGGAGCTATCTTGGGTTACGCCTCCCCTACTTCCCAGGGGCGCCACCTTCATCCTCCACCCATAGGCACCATGTGGCTCACAGATAATGTTTGCTCCTAAAAATGGGCCCAACAGTCCATCAATGGATGAATGGATAACGAAAATGTGAAAATATATATATATATATGTACTATGATAATATATATTATTTATATAAATATTCATATATATATAAATATTATTTAGTCTTACAAAAGAGGAAGCCCTGGCATTTGTAACAATATGGTGACATTATTTTAGGTGAAATAAGCCAGACTTAGAATGGCAAATACAGCATGATCTCACTTATACATGAAATCTTAGAGAAAAAAAAATGTGAAACTCTTATTAACAGAGTAAAATAGTGGTTACCAGTGGATGGGGGTAGAGGGGGAAAGGGGAGATCAGTTGGTCAAAGGGCACAAACTTTTGAATTATGAGATGAATAATTTCTGAAGACCTAATATACAACATGGTTACTGCAGTTGTTAATCTACATCTATATCTATTTACATTATGACATAGTAGTATGGCAGAGCAAGGAATCTCTCCTTTATTTTATTTTATTTTTTCGTCCCCAAGGAGAAACTAGATGGTTTTTAAAAGAATAATAGCTACAGAGGAGGAAATTTTACATTTTATGTAGTGGAAGCTATATACTTTTTTTGCTCTATATCTTGGCTTCGCCTGTAGAAGAGAACTAGTCTCAAGTCTTTCCATGTCTGAACAGGAAATTGAGATTTAATTCTATTTAAAGTCAGGAGACCAGAGAAAGGAAATACATTTTCTTAATGAAATGGGCAAACTCTGATGCTGAGGTGCTCCCCAATCTACCCCATATCGGAATGAATGCTATAATGTCAGCACTGAGTTCCAATGATGTGAATAAACATCTCATTCCCCACAAATTGCATTGAAACAAAATTCTGGTGACTATTTTGTGGACCAATACAAGATATTCAGATCTGCTTCTACACTCTTGTGGCTCTCATCTTGTATAAATTCTCACATATATTCTTTATATTGCCCTGTTATAAATACTTAAGTTGACCCATCATTCTAATTAATTTTTTTTCCCCACATGCTCTTTGTGGTTTGGTCTATCTCAGCCTTCCACTCTCAGCAAGCATTACAAAACAAATCAAAATTTTGAGCTACGATCACAGTTCACAGTAAGGTTTTCTTCTTTCAAGTACTACTACTTCACACTTACTTTCCATATGCTGAAAACTGCATTACCTGAGTGCTGTAGCATTTGTCATTATGCATGTCAAGATTTATAGGACTTGCTTGGCCTTTTCTGCTGAAGTTCACTGCTCTAGAACGAAATCATTGTAGGGCTTGACCCAAAGCTTACAGTTGAATAGACCTGTCATCTCTTCCTGGAAACAAAGCTTCCCCTCAATAATCTATGACACCTGTTTGGCAGCTTTATTTTATTACCATTTATTCCTTGGCTTGGTAACTCTTTTATTTGATACTTCGTGAGTTACTACTGGATGGAATGCAACCATGTTCTCATAAGAACTTTGGGAGAAGGAAAGTGGTTGTTATACCCAAAGAGTAAATCAAAGTGTTAAATCAGAAAATAGAGAGCACATTTCAAGAGCAATAATTTTCAGCAACTACTTTAAAAAAATATCAGATCTGATCTTTCTTTATAATGCTTCAACAGTGGAGCTGAAACTCTGGAGCTTTTTCTAGTTCTATCTACACTTAGGCAAAAAATCTTAATGATCTGAGTGTGCATTTGTCAATTTTGTGTGTGTCATTCTAGACATCTGTTGCTCATAAGCAAAATCTCAGTTGATATTCCACTGGTGTATGTATGATTCTGCAAAAAGTTTTGTTATCTGACACAATGATGATTTCTCACTACCTTTTCCCTATTTGTACATAAGACAACAGTTTTACAATAATTTGATTATACATCTATTATCTAAAATCATGTTCTTGGATATTTATGTTACATTTGAAGGAATTCAAACTCTTTCATCTTCGTATAAATTTGAGCAATGTTTCTTTGTCAGATTTTTACCATTTTGTCCTCTGATATCTAGGAATAGAGATACAGAAATTAATTTAGAGTTTAAGAAGTATTACTAGTTATATGAAGTATGATCAACAGGATGACTCATCCTTTGTTATCAACAGGGTAACAAAAAAAGAAATAGAATAAGCATAAGAAATATATGTGATGTTAAGTATAATATATTTTGAATAATGATAAACAGGACACAATGAAAGAAAACTTTTAGATCGAAATAGAATAAGCATAAGAAATATATGTGATGTTAAGTATAATATATTTTGAATAATGATACACAGGACACAATGAAAGAAAACTTTTAGATCTTTTTTTTTTTTTTTACTATTTTTCCAAAATATAGATTTTATCACATTATTAACAATTTTATATAAGTGACTTTTATAAGAGATGAAGGGAGAATCACATATGCTTACTCCAATTTCTAAATAAGACTTCTAAGTTCTGTGAACTCATATTTAAGGTAAATGTAAATAAGCTTACATATAAGAAAAATCCTTAACAGACTATATTAGGAAGAGTTGCTTTGGTATTAAACAGGTGGTTCAAATCCTGGTGTCATTATCTATAAGGACCATGTTTCCCCACATGTAAAAAGAGGCTAAAAATTAGTATAAGAACCAGATGAGACAATACACATAAATCTTCTCAATTAGGTATAAGTGTAGGTTCA
>NW_007737112.1:38798-40202 GCF_000696425.1 Galeopterus variegatus
TATAAGAACCAGATGAGACAATACACATAAATCTTCTCAATTAGGTATAAGTGTAGGTTCACCCTTCCCCTCTTAAAAAAATAAAAGAAACCATTAAAAAACCTGTGAAATACTATTCTAAATTCTCACCAAACTGCTTTACAGTCATTGCTGAGTATACCTGGTTTTCTAGTAAGAATATGTTTTATTAAAGAAAGTTTATTTAAGAAAACATATGCCCTCATATGCTAATTGCTATTATGCCACCTGCTAAGTGTCTATAACACATAGATCTTCAATACTACTGGTCAAAATTCTGGATTTAGTAGATTCTAATTGCAAGCAACAAGGTTGAATCTTGCATTTAAATAGTTTGCTTGATCAACTTTTTTTCACCAGGTTTATGATAACCCATAATATAACCCAACTGCAACAGAAACATAATAGTATTCTTAGAGTTCTATTAGTGGAACAAAGCTGTATTACTTTAAAGAAAATGACTAGTAGTATATAACACCTTTAAATGCACACTATACGAATGAGTCATCAGCCTTTTTTCAACATAGTTTAATATTTAATTTTATCTTTAAGAATCAGCTATAAAATAGTTTTTGTAATATTTTACAATTTTTCTAACTAAAGATCTTTACCTCAGATATCATTCTTAGTATACGATGGAGATACATAAATTATTCCTAATATTTGGGGAGATGAATATTAAGTTAATTCTATTTTCAAATAAAACTGAAAAGTAAATGTAACAGTATTTCCAAATGTTGATTAAATGTTTTACATTTTTACATTTCTAATTTTTCAGCATTTACAATACAGGTCGAATTTGAGAGATAAAAATCTTTGAAAGTTAACATTCTAAAAGATAAAAACAAACAAAATGCTATTTATTTGAATTCCACCTATTACATAAAACAAATATATTGACACATATTAATATTATTGGGTGAACATCGTAGTTGTTATAGTGAAAATAATTTCAGTAATAATATCTGAATTTGAATCAGCTATAACATACAGATATTTTCCCCAAACTATACTTTTTCTTTTTGTCATTATAATCCAATCATTGATAAGATATTTTTGCATAGAGAATTGACATAATTTTCACTATATATTGGATATATTCATATCTATAAGTAATTCTCAAGTAAAGAAACCTTATTTTTTAGGAATTCTATTTCTCTTTGATTTGGCTTATAATACACTTTTTGAAAGATAGAATGATGATTCAGCATGTGAACTATTAAATAACATTTTCCAAAAAATATAAATTAATACTAAAGGTAGGGATATGAAAATCTTTGAAAATCCATAAAACATTTCATATTTGCTTTTTCTAATCATTTTTAAAAAAATTATTAAAATGTATTTTTTTACACATTCTATGATTTTGCAGAGCAGTTGGGAGGG
>NW_007737112.1:40679-61609 GCF_000696425.1 Galeopterus variegatus
TGATGATTCAGCATGTGAACTATTAAATAACATTTTCCAAAAAATATAAATTAATACTAAAAGTAGGGATATGAAAATCTTTGAAAATCCATAAAACATTTCATATTTGCTTTTTCTAATCATTTTTTAAAAAATTATTAAAATGTATTTTTTTACACATTCTATGATTTTGCAGAGCAGTTGGGAGGGAGGGGGGAGGGGAAAAGGGAAGGAAATAGTATGGAAGGAGGAAGGGGGATGGGCGGGGTTGAGGCCTGTGGCACCACCCCAAGGTAAAACAAGAATTCTTTGACTATTGCAAATCTTCATTTATCAGCTCTATTTATCACCAAGAATTTTTATTGGAATATTTTTACATTAACAATAAAAAATAAAAGAATAAAAATGTCTCTGGTTAGAATTCAAATGCATACTTATCAGCTTCACACCAAAAGAAAATATTAAAATAAAGGCAGGAACAGTATGCAAAATCGAAATCTAAGGTTGGTGATTTAAATCTATTTTATTGATTTAAAGAAAAATTTACAATGAATAAATATCAGGCACTTTTTTTTTACTCAAATACTTGAAAGTTGGATAGACTGCAAACATATGCATAAAATCAAACACATGCATTCCTCATTGCTGCAATTCTACTCCAAAAAGATATGGGTTAGGCAGCAGGCTCCCAGTAGGATATTTAATAATTGAATAAGCTTGACCCTTTATACTGCTACTGAAAACTCTTGGGACACTGGTACTCCAAAGAAAAATGGTATGCTGATGCCAAATATACTGAGCTAGCCTTAACTATAAGTGAGTGAATCACATTTCACTGCTTTTTATTTGTTTAAATTGGTTGATTTCCATAAAGAAATGCAAAGCTCAGCAATTTTTTCAGTGTGATTTTTTTTAACGTAATGTAAAGAAGCCAAGTTCATACTGAAGAGAAAATTTGTTGATCTATAGTGCAATGCATTAGTGTTTTGAAGTTTTAACTTTGTTTTGCTCAAATGAATTCTCAAAAGAGCGTTCACATTGATATTGTGGCATATGCTTAATATTACTGTCACCAAGGATTTATTTTTTGTTTATACCTTAGAAGTAACAATTTGATTGAGAATTTCCTTTGCTCTCATCATTCCATCTATCAACCAGTGCAGATGGATTGTTAAAATACTGCAATGTTCTCACATTTTATCTGAACCACAGTGTTTCCTTCTTTGTTAAATCATTCCCATCAGCATCCAAATACACTACAGTCTCTTCCAAATTTAATAAGAAGAAAAAGAAAAAATTCCTGCTACCAAATCTTCCCATCACCCTGATTACTTTCCCCAGTAGAAGAAGTTCTCAAGAAATACCTCTTTTATAAGATTTAAAGATTCTCTATCACAAGATAAAGGCAAAACACAATGACATCAATGGCATGTGGATGGATGAAAGAACTCTTGGTTACTTTCTTTCCATTCAAAAAAGAGAAGAATGTCACTCAGGGCTGCACGGGTGGTTGCACCTGGGACAGGGACAGGGTAACAGCAACCTGAAGTTAGCTATAGGGGACAACCTGTGTACAGCAGGAAGGATGGGTTAGCTAGGATTTGCAGGCCCTTTGTCGCTTGGCTAATTTGAATTATTTTTCCAGTTTCCTTGGTTTTCTGGTACCTGCCTCCAGGATGATTAAAGTAGAGTCATTGCGGGCCCAGAATGTGAGAGACAGATAAGAGAATTGGTTGGGTATGGACTTCTCAAGGTGGACAATTGACTGGCCTCTAGCCAGAGACTCAAATTTGGGTCAAGACAGCAGTAAAAACAAACAAAACAAAACAAACTATATTACACTATCTATATTTGTAATCACCAATATATTTGTGTGTGTGTGTGTATGTGTGTGTGTGTGTGTGTCTTTGTCACTCCTCCAATCAGGATTTTGTTTACAATTCACAATCAAATGATCTGCAATTAAGGTCAATGACAACATCCACATTCACAAATCCAAAGACAAATTCTCAGTGCTGGCCTATGGGTAGCATTTGGAATGGTCTGACCACCTCTGTCTTTGAATATATTCTCTCTTTTTTTTTTAATTTAATTTTATTTTGTCAATATACAATGTGGTGGATTATTGTAGCCCATTACTGAAAACTCCCTCCCCCCTCCCTCTCCCCCCTCCCTGCCAACAACCTCATATCTGTTCGCTTGTCCTATCAACTTCAAGGAATTGTAATTGTTGTGTCTTCTTCCCTTCCCCCCCCCCCCCCAGTTTATTTGTGTATTTATTTATTTATTTTTAGCTCCCACAAATAAGTGAGAATATGTGATGTTTCTCTTTCTCAGCACTCAGGAAATGCAAATCAAAGCCATACTGAGATGCCTTCTTTGAATGTATTGTTCAGTTGATTTCCTGCACAGCCCTTATCACTAGTCATCAGCTCACGGTATCTCTGTCTGTTTTTTGACTTAACTTTTAAACATTGTTCCTACCAGAGTCAATCAAATCTCTTTTCATGTCTATCTGCATTCACACCTAAAGTCCTCTCATTCATACCAGGCTTTCAAATACCATGTTTAAACTGAGGACTCACAAATGTGTATCTTAAAAACAGAACATCACACTGAACTTATATCCAACTCTTACTTAATTTTATGTTCAGGTTACATTTATATTTTACTTTAACTTGTATCCCATTCCTACTTAACTTTTTTGACTTGACTTAAACATCTAATGCTATTTAAAACTTACCACATGCAAGATTAAACCGGTTTCTTAGGCTAAAATAATACATATAAACATTCTTTTCTCATATTGTTTTCATATTTCTTGATTCTATCTTTAAAATCAAGATTCTGACCACTTACTACACTTATTACTGCCTACACTGCTGATACATGTCATAATACTTCGTTTGGAATTTTTGAAATGTATTTAAAATTTTTATTTTGATTCTATTTTCCCCTTCTCTAGACTACTCTCACAACAGTATATCTTATACACACATATATATCTCCTCATTGTAGATTCAAAATTTTTCTTTGACATAAATATGTTAATTATGATAAGGCAGCATACAATTTGAGTTTTTCTTATTAAAATGAACAGTTTGTGAAAGGTCAACTTTTTAATTAAGTATACAAAAAGATTTTCAAAAAATTTGTCAGATAGATCAAAACACTCGCATTTAAACCTAAGTGAAAAATAGTTCTCTTTATTCTGCAACATCATAAAACTCTGCAGATAGCAAATAGGTAGTATCTTATTTTGAGTACAGAAATCATTTTTAATACATTCTTCTGTAACCAAAGAAAGTTCGATGCCACAGTATCTGTGACATCTAGTAAGCATTGAAAACAGGTCAGTGATTAAGCTGAACTATGGAGTTACTGTCTTTTTATTCTATCTACTTGGTTTTGATATTTAATTCTTGAAATATTTAAAAAATTCTGCTGAGAGTTATATCTTACCTTCTTATGAGCTATTAGCTTCAATTAGTAATTGCATCTAATGCTATTTAAAACTTACCACATGCAAGATTAAACCGGTTTCTTAGGCTAAAATAATACATATAAACATTCTTTTCTCATATTGTTTTCATATTTCTTGATTCTATCTTTAAAATCAAGATTCTGACCACTTACTACACTTATTACTGCCTACACTGCTGATACATGTCATAATACTTCGTTTGGAATTTTTGAAATGTATTTAAAATTTTTATTTTGATTCTATTTTCCCCTTCTCTAGACTACTCTCACAACAGTATATCTTATACACACATATATATCTCCTCATTGTAGATTCAAAATTTTTCTTTGACATAAATATGTTAATTATGATAAGGCAGCATACAATTTGAGTTTTTCTTATTAAAATGAACAGTTTGTGAAAAGTCAACTTTTTAATTACGTATACAAAAAGATTTTCAAAAAATTTGTCAGATAGATCAAAACACTCGCATTTAAACCTAAGTGAAAAATAGTTCTCTTTATTCTGCAACATCATAAAACTCTGCAGGTAGCAAATAGGTAGTATCTTATTTTGAGTACAGAAATCATTTTTAATACATTCTTCTGTAACCAAAGAAAGTTCGATGCCACAGTATCTGTGACATCTAGTAAGCATTGAAAATAGGTCAGTGTTTAAGCTGAACTATGGAGTTACTGTCTTTTTATTCTATCTACTTGGTTTTGATATTTAATTCTTGAAATATTTAAAAAATTCTGCTGAGAGTTATATCTTACCTTCTTATGAGCTATTAGCTTCAATTAGTAATTGGATTTTTTGAAAGACTATTATCGCTTTTAACATTTTTTTAGATAACTGGACAGCCTTTTAAAATATGTCCCACTGTGTTCTCTACCAACTAGAGGGAACCATTCTCTCATCTTCAATTCACTCTGAGTTGGGGGAGAGGGAGTGATCATTTTTAAAATGGCAAAATACAAATAAAAAAAGTAAAATAATTTATAGCTGGAAAATAAATTTTTGAAACTAAATTCAAATATTCAATGAAATAGATAGTAGATCACTACAACATGAATAATGTATTTATTTGGTCACAATCTTGGATTATTTTAAATATTAGTTAAAAATCTTAGGAAATGATGCAACAGTTTTTAATATGATGCAACAGAAACATAAAAGTCACAATAATCTACTCTAATAGTCATTTGTCTTTGCTTGTACAGCATCAATGCTATTTTTGTCAACTGATTTTCCCAAGGGAATTCAAGATTTTTCTGTTCTGTAACTTCAAGTTCTATTTTTGTGGGTCTCCATAACAAATGTAATGGTAGAGTACCCTAGCAGGCTCAGGAATATCATCTTTTCAATTCTCCTACCACAGGGATTGTTTCATGTACAGACACATGGCTGAGAATTCTGGTTTTTAGCCTGGAAATACAAAGCCAAGTAGCTTCTGGAAAGAATTCTGGTCGTGAGAGAAAAGAATAACTAGTGGATTCCATGCAGCACCTGTAGCTCTGAAATAAGGAGAGTTAAAAATGTAATTTGCTATCACCAATGACTGCAACTTTCCCATTACCTCACTTTCAAATGTGTTTCTCTACATTTTCTTATCATTCCAGTTTCACCTTTCCAGTTCTCAAACTTCAAACTGCTTTGACGCTACCCAGATCTATAAACCTTTGGTACTACTACGTTTTTAAATCCACTTATTCCTCATCCCCAGATGCTTTTTGATTTGTGGGTTAAATTCCATTAACCAAAATTACAACCATTCCTTTGTATAAACCCTCAACTCTCCTGTCCCTCACAATGTATCAATGCTTCCCTGCCATGCAGAGCAATGGCTGACATATAGCAGGCATTTAGAAAGGATTTGTTGAAGGAATGGACTCTTTTTGTATTAAATACCTCCAACATGGGCAATGCCTGTGTGTTTCTAGCTCTTTTTTCTTTCTTTCTTTTTTTTTTTTTTTATAGATAGATAGATAGATAGATGATAGATAGATAGATAGATAGATGGCATGGGAATACATGTCTAGCCCCTCATCCTGCTGTGGTCATTTGGTTCTCTTTGGTAGTTTTAGAGTGTCTCTTTTTAGCCACAGAGACCTCATCTTTGTCCATCTCTTGGGGTAGGTTTTAACAACTTTTACTAAATTTTGTATATGATATGTATATAAACAAATATGTCAGTTCTTCTTACTGTGTTTTATGCTTTAGGTATACTTTTTTAAAAGTCCTTTCCTACACTGACCATATGTGGTTGATATTCTGCTCAGGTTTAAGCTAGGTGAACCAGATTTCTACTTTTATAGATGCTGTAGTTATCTCATTTTATTCTGTTCTATGGAGTGAGACAACTTGTCCCTTACTCCCTGGTTTGCTTTTCACATATTTATTCTACAATAAATACAGATAGATAGATAGATACATATAAATAGATACCTAAACTTTTTATTCTTTCCTATTGGTAGATTAACCCTTTTAAAAAATGGTTTATATGTCCAAAATTTTTAAAAAATTCTTGTTTACTATACTTTTAGAATAACTTAGATACACATGGGCATATATATTAAGTAATTTTATCCATCATTTTGAAATTAGTTGGCATCTTTATATTATTGATTTCACCATTTAACTATGTGTTTTATATTTCCATCTATTCTGACCTTTTATGATATTTAGAAAAGATTGAACATTACCTTAATGCAAGTGTATATTAAATTCATTCCTATGTAATATATAGTTTTTGTTGACTACTTAAATTGTCTTATGTTTTATTTTTTAGTTGATCATTGCTCTTGAAAACAAATTCAATTTATTTCTGTAAATTGATTCTTCTACTCAGAACCTTGTTGACATTATTTCGAATCATTTTAGATTAGAATACAATCAAACCCAGTTTTCATATTGTCTGTAACTAAAGTTAATCTTATTGCCTTCATTTCTACTTGAACATCTCTCTCTTTTTTATTGTCTTACAGTGCCGGCTCAAATACATAGTGCCGTGTTATGACAGAAGGCAACCCTGTGTTTTCTTCATTTTAGAGAATGTAGGTATGATTTCTCCATAACTTGAATTGTTTGATATAGGTATGTTAGTACATTTTTCACGTTAATGATGTTTTCTTCCATCCTTAGTTTACTACAAGATTTTACCTCACATCCTCTTCAATGTTTTGTATTTTCATACTAGTATTTTTTGCCAAATTTATCAGTTTTAAATCATATATTATTGTGGTTTAGTTACTAATGATTACATAAATTACTAGTGGTTACTAAAATGTCAACATGGTTTTTAATTCCTTCAATTAATAGTCTATGCTTTTGTCTATTTTCCTTTATGTCTGTCTGTCTTTTTTTTCTTTATTCTTCAGGCTGATATATATAGTCTATTGCTATTACTTTGTATCCTACGTGTATTCTACATATTCCAGTTTGTGACTTTCTTTTAAAACACTTTATGGCATCTTTTGTTGAACAAATGTCCTTATTTTTAAAGTAAAGTTTTATTTTCAATATTTTTATTATCCATTTAAACTGTACATTATTTGTTGAAGTAAAACCACCCTCTACCAAGGACATGAAGATATTCTCCTGAATTTTCTTCAAAGTGTTCTATAGTATTTCTTGTTATTTTAAACGATCTAGAAATGATTTTGTGTGTGGTGGGCTGTTGAGATCCAGTTTTATTTGTGATCATATAAAGAATTTTATCATGGTTATTTATTGAAACATTCATAGTTCTCCATTCAGGGAGTTACCCCCTCTCACTCCCACATGCACGCTTACATTTGTATTAGTTGGCCTGTACGGCAGGCACTCCAGAAATCGGATTTCTTCCCAGTGGTTCGACAGACCATATTATTGTAAAAAAAATTTTTAAAAAGTTGTTTAAACAAGGGCCACTAGTTATGAGGCTGTTCACGTACAAATGAAATTAAACAAAAAAATAAGATGGTAATATGCACCCAAATTTTCTCTCTTATTTCAGTGGATAATTCAAGGCAGTTTTTCCATGTAGCCAGTCTATATGATCACATGGATGTATTTGCTATGCAAACTGTTGTGTGTGTGTGCTTTTTTAGGGTGTGTTATAGAGCAGTAACCAGGGGGAGTAATGCTTCATTCCTGCATTTCTTCCTACCTTTTCCTGTCTCATATTCCTATTGTCTTACTATCACTGACCTAGAATTGTAACATTCAAATAAAGTATTGACAAGCAGTCCATATGTAAGGCCTGATTGGTTAGTAACCCCGGTTCAGAAAATTGCTAGCGGGTATTGTCTCAGAAAGCAAGCTCTAAGATGGGATTTTAGAAGTCTCTCCTAAAAGGGAATCATTATGAATTTCCCAAAGTAAAATTGTGTCATAATAAAACATTTAAAAAACAAAAGCAAACAAAAGCAAAAACAAACAAAAAAAATAGAAGTTGATAGCCCACCTGACATAAGATAGTAATGAACCCACCAATGATGGTGTTGAAGATGACAATATCTTCTGGAAATTGACACATTAGAATTACTTAAGAATATTTCTATTATTAATTGAGATGAAGTACACATAGGGAGAAAACATTGGGAAATTAATGCAGTGTTTAATCAGTATGGGACAACAATAAACATAATTGTTGTAGAGTGGTATTGATGCATTTGATGATACAGGATACCTCACAAAAATAATGTAATAGGCACTGGGCAGTTATTTGTCGACCCAATGAATGATTTTAAATTAAAATACCTTCATGACACCTTTAAATTTGGCTTCCGCTTGTAGTTATATGATTGACAGTGCTAAAATATCTGTTCCTAGATCTTGGAAAAACTCTAAAGGGAATCCTAAATGTGCAATATTGAATAATCTTTTATAATATAATAAGTGTCTGATAGGAAAACAGAAGGCATTTGAGACCTGGGAAGGGAAAACATAGGTTAATACACTTGAAAAACATGATTCCTTTGATTCTACTGAATTTTCCTAGAAGGGAGAAAAAGTCACTTTCACTAGTCAAGACCATATAATGCACTCATATTAAGCAGGTCTTTCACAAAATGATGCTTATCTCCCTCAAGACTATTCCCAATCATCTTTTATCTATCCTTAGTCTGAGAAGTCAAGTTCTGTACAGTCCAGGTTGTGAGTACAAGTGTACACCAAGACAAAAATTTTGATGCTGATGGAATTTCAAAACCTGGTCAATTTGTAGTCTTGGAAACAATATTTCATGTTTGGTAGTGGGTCCCAATGAAGTGTGCAAAGGAGGAAGTATAGAAAATAAGTCTGGGTAAGATGAATTCATTGATATGCAGACATTTGTCTATAACACATCATTCAATACTTGTAAAGGGTTCCTAGCATTCAAGCTGTTTGTTAGGATAATATCTTAAATCCTGAGATCAACAATGACTTACAGTAAATTGACTGGAAATGCCAGAACTTTCTTGTCAGTGTGTGTGTGTGTGTGTGTGTGTGTGTGTGCGTGCGCGCGTGTGTGTTTAATTGAAACTATCATACACGTTTGTTGGGTACCTAGATGAATATCAATATCTGTGTATAATATGTGATGATCAAATCAGGATAATTAACATGTTCTTCATTACAAAATATAATAATTTCTTTGTGTTGAAGACATTCCACCTCCCTTCTAGCCATTTGATAACATGTAGTAAGTTAATATTAATTATAGCTGCCTAGCTCTACTGTACATTAATAGAACTTATTTTTTTAACTAGGTGTTCTGTGTCCATTAACCAATTTCTTGCTATCCACCTCTGTCTTCCCCTCCCCTTTTCTGCCTCTAGTAACCATAGTTCTGTTCTCTCCTTCTGAAAGATTAACATATCATTGTAATCTTTCTTTATTTCTTTCATTCATTTATTTTTTAGCTCCCAGTTATGAGTGAGGACATGTGGTATTTCTCTTTCAGTGCCTGACTTATTTCCCTTAATACAATTTTCTCCAAGCTCATCTATGCTGTTGCATGTTTATCCAGTTGTCCATTGATGTACATTTAGGTTGGTTCCATATTTTGGGTATAATAAATACAGCTTCAATAAACATGGATATGCAGATATCCCTTTGACATGATGATTTCCATTCCTTTGGGTATATACTCAGGGGTAAAATTGCTGGATCATATGACAGTTTTATGTGTAATTGTTTGAGAAACCTCCATACAGTTTTCCAAAATGGCTGAATTAATTTACAGTCCCATCAGCAGTGTGTAAGTATTCCCCTTTCTCCTCATCCTCTAAAGCATTTGTTATTCTTTGTCTTTTTGATAGCCAGTCTAACTGGTGTGAGATGATACCTTAATGTCGTTTTGATTGCATTTCCCTGATGATTAGTGATGTTGAGCATTTTTCATGTAACTGTTGGCCATTTGTATGTCTTTTTTTGAGAAATGCCTATTCAGCTCCGTTGATGATTTTTTAATTAGATTATTTGGATTTTTACTATTGTTTGAATTCCTTGTACATTCTGGATATTAGTCCCTTGTCAAATGCATTGTTTGCAAATATTTTCTCCCATTCTGTAGGTTGTCTTTTCACTGTGTTTTATGCTTCCTTTGCTCTGCAGAAGTTTTTTTTAATTTTATATAATCCCATTTTTTTATGTTTTCTTTTGTTGCCTACACTTTAGAGTCTTTATTCATAAAGTCTTTGCCTAATCCTTCATCTGTTGCTTTGCCTCCCACAGATTTGCCACCCCTTGTCTCCTGAGTAAGCCAAAGCTTACTCAAAGCCCATATCTTTTGAGCAGTGAGAAGCCCTGAAAAGGGGTTAATCTCCCAGAACCCTCAAACCCTCATGATAGAGGCATTCCTCCCATTTGGGAAATTAACCCTGAATTGGGGTTATCTTCCCGCATTTATTCTCCAGACCAGGAAGTGACAGGAGGAGAACATAGGTGGGGTTTTTGCTAAGTATAGTTTAACAAGTTTAATAATAGAAGCTGGTAACATTCAGTGAAACAGGCAAGGTGACATTCCATAATGCAATTTGCAACAAAAGCTTGATTTTAGTGAACATTCTCTTCTTACAGCAATTTCCCAGCATCTTTACATATCAATCAGTGACCTGTCTGTCTTTGAGCCAGCATCCTTGCTGTGTTACAATTCTTTATCTTACAACAGTATAGCCTGGGGAAAATTTTCTGTCCTTTGCAAGGTCAACATTTGAAATTGCAAGGCTTTGGAAAACCAGGCCCTGTGAAATACATTTGCTTTATGCATACTCCACATACATCCTCAAGTGTTTCCCCTGTGTTTTCTTTAAAGAGTTTAAAAGCTTCCAGTCTTATATTTCACTTTTTAATTAACTTTGAGTTGATTTTGGTAAAAAGATTCTAGTTTCATTCTTCTACACATGGATATTCAGTTTTCCCAGCACAATTTATTGAAGAGACTTTCCTTTCCCCAATATATGTTCTTGGTGCTTTTGTTAAAGATCAGTTGGCTGTAAACACATGGATTGATTTCTGGGTTCTCTATTCTGTTTCACTGGTACATGAGTCTGTTTTAATGCCAGTACTGTGCTGTTTTGGTTGCTGTAGCTTAGTGGTATAACTTGATATCAGGTAGTTTAATGTCTCTGGCTTTATTTTTCTTGCTCAGAATTGCATTGGCTATTCAGTGTCTTTTATTGTTTCATGTGAATGCTAGGATTGTTTTTTCTATTTCTTTGAATTATATCATTAGTATTTTGATAGGGATTACATGATACTGTAGATTACTTTGGGTAGTATGGATGTTTTCACAGCACTAATTCTTCCAACCCATGAACATGGAATGCTTTTGCATCTTTTTGTGTTCTCTTTAGTTTCTTTCAGCAGCAATTTGTAGTTCTCATTGTAGAAATCTTTCACTTTCTTGGTGATATTATTCCTAGGTAAGGTTTTTTTTTGGTAGCTATCATAAATGGACTTGCATTCTTGATTTCTTTTTCTGATAGTTCATTGTTTGTGTATAAAAACGCTACTGATTTTTATGCATTGACTTCGTATCCAGTAACTTTACTGAATTTATCAGCTCTAACAGTTTTGCAACAGAGTCTTTAGGGTATTTTATACATAGAATTATATCATCTGTAAACAGGGACAACTTTACTTCATCGTTTCCAATTTGAATGTTCTTTGTTTCTTTCTCTTTCTTGAATGGTCTGGCTACTACTTATAATACTATGTTAAATAGGAGTGGTGAAAGGGCATCCTTGTCTTGTTCCTGTTCTTAAAGTAAAAGGTTTTAACTTTTTCCACTTCAATATGATGTTCCCTGTGGGTTTTTCACATAAGGTCTTCATTTTGTTGAGGTATGTTTCCTCTATATCTAACTTGTATTGATAGTCTTTGTCATGAAGAGATGTTTATTTTTATTTTTTTGACTCGTAAGGGGATCACAACCCTTGGCACAGTGTGTTGAGGTCTGCACCATGCTCAGCCAGAGCACACCAGCCATCCCTACATAGGATCCGAACCTGTGGCCTCAGCGCTACCAGCACTGCACTCTCCTAAGTGAGCCACGGGGCCGGCCCAAGAGATGTTGAATTTTGTCAAATGCTTTTCCTGTGTCTATTGAGATGATCATATGGTTTTTGTCCTTGATTTTGTTGATATAGTGTATCACATTTATTGATTTTCATATATCGAACCATTCTTGCATTCCTTGGATGAATTCCACTTGTTCATGGTGTATAATTTTTTTTGATGTGCTGTTAAACTCTGTTTGATAATATTTGTTTGAGAATTTTTGCATCCATGTTTATCAAGGATATCGGCTTGTAGTTTTCTTTTTTGATTGTGTCTTTGTCTGATTATGGTATTAGGGTGATGCTGGCTTTATGGAATGAATTTGGGGGAATGGCCTTGCTTTTAGTTTTTTGGAATAGCTTGAAAAGTATCGCTATTAATTCTTCTTTAATATTTTGTCAGAATTTAGAATGTAGCTATCTAGTCCTGGCCCTTTCTTTGTAGAGAGACTGCTGATCACTGATTCAATCTTGTTGCTAGTTACTGGTCTGTTCAAGTTTTGTATTTCTTCTTGGTTCAGTCTGGTTAGTTTGTATGTGTCCAAAAGTCTGTCTATTGCCTCCAGGTTTTCAAATTTGTTGGCATATAGTTGTTCATAATAGTCTTTAATGATTCTCTGTATTTCTGTGCTATTAATCATAATGTCAGATTGTTAAACAAGGGATGAGAAGACTCATGGAGCTAGGAATGGTTAGAATGCATTTATTAAACATGAACTGAGATCTATTTGGGAAGTATAATTAAAAACAAAATATGCTCCCAATCTAGTTATCCTCTCCACAAACGTAGTAGAGAAAGAAAACACTTATTATTGAATAAGCATTATGCCAGAATGTGATGTGTATCACAGGCAATCCACTAAGAGATTGCAAAGATAGAAAGAAATCTAATGCTTTTATGTAGCCAGGCAGATACAACTCATTACGTACATGTTCTTAAGATAACAATAATTAGTTCTCAAGTAAGAGGACTTGATAAGCACCTTTTGTCACATATAAGCTGTCCTACCTTGACCTGGTAATTGAGGTGATCACCTGTGTCAGCTAAGTGGTTTTATCCAAAGGAAAAACAAACTTCTTACATCTTTATAAAAGAAAGTTGTTGTTCAACTTGAAGCGAGGAGCCCACAAAAGTTAGTATCCTACTTTTTCACAGAACCTAAGAAATTTTTGCTATCTCCCTTGATGTTTACATTT
The DNA here is from genome assembly GCF_000696425.1 of Galeopterus variegatus. Classification (NCBI taxonomy): domain Eukaryota; kingdom Metazoa; phylum Chordata; class Mammalia; order Dermoptera; family Cynocephalidae; genus Galeopterus; species Galeopterus variegatus. The sequence goes on from NW_007737112.1 coordinate 53,847, forward strand.
CAAAGAGATGGCACCCAGGCCTGGAGAAAGTTGTTCCTAGGTTATAAAGCTTAAAGGCCTATCTAGTTTTCAAAAGGATATGTGTGTGTGTGTGTGTGTGTGTGTATCTTTTTGTGTATATAGACATGTGTATATATACATATATATATATATATATGTATATGGAGGATAAATTACTTATAATTACAAGTTTTCTAAAGTAAATGCCCAAAGAAAAAGGAGGGTAGGGAAATATCATCTCTGAGAATTAAGCCTCTTATTTTTTAATTTTTGTTCATCCTTAGAAAATCCAACATGCAATTATATCCTTAAAACTATCCAGAAGACTTCTGTTTTAGTCTGTTTTGTGTCACTATCACAGAATTACCTGAGACTGGGTAATTTGTAAAGAAGAGAGGTTTACTTGGCTTACGATTCTGGGACAGCTGCATCTGGCATGGGCCTCAGGCTGATTCTACTCATGGTGGAAAGTGGCAGGGAGCCAGTGGGTACAAGCAGATCACATGGCGTGAGAAAGCAAGAGAGAGAGAGGATGTGCCAGGGTTCTTTAAACAATCAGGTCTTGAGGGAACTAATAGAGTGGGAACTCACTCATTAATCCTCCCTCCGCCAGGGAAAGCATTAATCCATTCATGAGGGATCCATTCCCATGACTCAATCAGTTTCCAACACTGCCACATTGGAGATCAAATTTCCACATGAGTTTTGGAGGGGACAACGCATCCAAACTCCATCAGCTTTCATCCCTTAAGCCAATAAAGTATACTGGTGAAATGATTTTCAGTATTTTGGAAAGCTTTGTAATTGGTGTTTCTCTATAGGCAGTGTTAACAGAGGGTATTGCTAGAAGAGAATGGGGTCTAAATGTCAATGGTTTCATAGGATCTCAGAATGGCAAAATACAGAGAATTGTACTAAAATGTCAGAGCAAGGATGCACAATTACCATAATTCATAAAAGGAGAGGAGAGACAAGGAAGGGGTTTGATCTACTGAAATCCAGGGCAATGGCTCAGAAAACATCATTATTCCCTAGGTGCAGAGTAACTAGACAATAGGCTACAATACTGCCTAGTTTGTGTAACCAAAAAATGAAAAGAAACTGGGCTGATGTCAACTGTTGCAATGGAGAACTATGGCCTTTCACATAATTTTGGCCCTAGTCTCTAAATAGTCCAGAACCTATCCATTTATACTGTAATTCAGGTACCCTTGAGGAAGTACTCTGACACTACAAATATATGAAGTGATTGTTTCTCACTCAACTATTTCTCCAAATTAGCCATACACTAGGGTAACCGTGCATTGAGGAACAGTGAAAAAAAGGTTATCGGAGCACTATTAGATATGATTTCCTTACCAGGGGACACAAGTATTATTTTTATCTTCTAGTTAGAGTAGAGGGCTAAGGAAGCCAAGTGAAAAATGAAATTTTGTTTTTAGTTCATTTTGCATAGTGTCCAAACATTTTGCTAATACACCCTTCAATTATTTCCCCAGTTCCCTTAAGTATAACTGGGCTAGACATGCTTAACACAGAGCCCTCACGACCCTACAGAGAATCCTGTCAGCCATTAAGTGTATCAATCTCTGTTATATTTTGGAGGACTGGCCTTCTGTGAAGAATATAGGTCTTCTGCCTTGTCCCTTGCTTCGGAGAGTGAAATAAATCTAATCTGTAGGTGAGCTGCCTCTAGGCTTTGTTGCATTTTTTTTTTTAATTTGGTCCACTGTGGGGAACTGGGTGTCCTCACAATGACCCCCTAAGCTAAGGAGCCGAATGGGACAGACTGCTGAAGTAGCAGTGACCAAGAGCATGGAAAGAGCTGATGCTGCAACCCTTCCTGGGAGGGCTGCATGCTGTGATTGTTTTGCCTAACCACAACACTTTGACCTAAGCTACGCTGTCAAGAACTGATGGTAACAGTGATACCTGAAAAAAATGAGAAAAGATGGTTACATAAGAACTCTTCATGACCTCCACCTCCACCCATTGTTTTTTGTTCTCTTGCACCTGTGAGTTTCTATAAAAGGAGCTTATTTCCCTCATTAAACGGGGCTTGATCAGACTTCTGTCTTGCTCCCTTCCTTTACTTCTCTTGTCCTACCCACTCCCTCTTCCAGGTTCCATAGACTGACTCCCAATTCCCGCAGGTCGGGACAGTCCACCACTAGTGTTAAATATTTTGAGGATAGTGTCAAAAAAAGAGACAACTGGCTCCTCTAGAGAGAAAAAGGGAGACTATTTTCTTGCAAAGAAACAATCTGCAGCTCTGGGTAAACTACAGGTATTTGCTCAGATGAGGGGGAGGGGTGGAGAAGGCCAGTATTAACACCTCCTGGAACCAGTTCTACTTACATATTCAGCAAGCTTGGAGGAATTCCATGAATATTTATGAAGGACACTATGCACTGATATGGCCCTTCTTATCAGAAAAAGAATGTCTGTAGAGCCTATTCTCTGTCCAAAGGAGCCATAGCAGCCTCCGGGAATGAGAAAAAGGGTCAGTGTCAGTTGCCAGGTGTCCACCAGAGGCCAATGTGAAGACTTTCCTGACATAGCTGATTGGACCTTATCTACTGAGTGTTGTTTTCTTTTTACTTGATTAAAGGAATGAAAGCCCCGTGTAAGTCAATAACGTAAGATATGTTTGCAAACAGGGAAATACTTGTCTGTCATCCTACCCCACTGTGATCATTTCATTCTGTTTAGAAATATGACTGTCTCTGTACTCACAAAGAGCTCAGCTTCATCTATCTGATGGGGTATATTTTAACAATAGGATCATGACTCTCACTTCACCAGGGCTTGTAGTCTAAATACTGGTGAAATTCTGAATTGCTTTTGACTAAGAACCTAAGTAGAAATTTAAACAATCTGTCTTCACCTGAGTTTCATGACTTTGGTGACTCCGAGATAAGAATATGATGTGGTTAGAAATGAGACGAACTGATTGTTGTTTAACTTGCTGATTAAGGAAGTTAGGTTAAATTGTAAGACAGCTGATGTACGAATATTTTTACCCAAAACTGCCCTCTGATGAATTACCATCAGTGATCGTAACTTATGCTTTTAACCCACCAGTGAGAATGACACAACCTTGCTCTGAGGCGATTTCCTCCCTTCTATTACCTTCCCTATAAAACCTTTGTTATGTGTAATAAACACTTCTATGTTACTGTGTTAGATGGTGTTTCCCAGGTTGAATCTCACATTTTGCTCCCAATAAAATTCACAAAATTATTTCTACCTTGATAGCTTTAATTTTGGTTGACACTTTTTATGTATTATAGCAGAATCACGTGCTCCACAAATTTTGGAAAATTTATTTCTGCTTTACAGACTGTGTGACAATTTTTGGATTTTCTGGGGTGCTCTCTTTGCTCTCCAGTTAGATCCACAGGATTCTGTACCTCCAGAGTTCCCTCTCTGCTCTCCTGCCCAGACCCAAACTTAGCTATAGCACATGTGGGAAAGAAACTTATGCCTAGCCATTGTTGTACTACTGATGCAGTACTACTCAATCAATGCTCATGCCTTGGTAAGTGTTACGCAGGTAGAATCAGATTTACTCTCTGTCTGGGCCACTTGAAATTTTCATTCTGTCATGCTGTCTCCTGTACAACCAATAAGGTTTATTAAAATTCATCTGGAAATTTCTACATTTCTCTGTCTGTGGGGGTTTTTCTCTCTTCCCACCACTCTAATAAGGAAGAAACATCTGTGAGACACTTTTGGCCCCACTCATAAATCATAGCTCTTCTCAAGTGTGGTTTCTTTTTGCAGTGATATTGGTTGCAATTTGAAGTCAATTTCTTCCAGTTTGTGTAGAATATATGCAAGGATTGTGCAGAATATATGCAAGGATTATGTAGAATATAAAAGTGTTCCTCAAAACAGGACACCCAGAAGATGTAAATAAGATGAAAAATGCTTTTATTTTTATGAAATTAATCAATTTTCTTCTCTTACACATATACCTTTCTGGCACTGGTATTACCTGTTCTTTTCCAGAAACTAATGGCATGTTTTCAAGGTAGTGGATGAAAATCATGTCCTGTGGGATCATGTAATGATCAATGTTTATAGCATAGGTTTAGAAGTTAATGGAACTCTGAGTCAATACTGTAAATGTGAGCTTTCACCCTTTTCAGGAAGAGGTAAACTGCTTCCGGTATTGTCTACTCCTTAGAATGGAGAAAAGAAGTTCTGAGAGATGAATAGCTACACACCAGGTACAAGGGCTGAGCTGAGTTGCTCCAGTAAAGACAATATATGTGATACAACAGAGCAATTGATATCACTATTTAACTAAGATTTCAGTTATCTTCTGTTATTTTCTCTTCAAATCCTATCATCTTCAAAAGGCAAACAGGAAAATTAAATGCTATATGTGATATAAAGAATTCTGCATTTTTTAGATCTCTGTTGGTGACAAAAATCTTCAAAATCACCCCAGAGATACAATAGTACTTTGGGGGTTCAAATTTGGAGAGGAGGTGAAGTTCTAATTTATTTTACTTGGCTCTTCCTAAATAAATTTAACTCCTTGGGACAGAAAGCCAGTGCGGTGATCCTTCCAATTTGTAAAATATATTAACTCCAACATTTTACTCAAGAAAGTAAACACACTATGTGTTTTCTGACTTAGTAGGACCTCCTAAGATGTATAGGGGCAAGTACATTTATAACCTGAAACCTATAAGATATGACCATGACAAAAGTGCCACTCCAAGTTCTACTAATGAGTCTAGAATAGAAAAAGTACACATTTTGAAAATGACTACCGCCTTCCAGCTCCAAAATCTAAGTTGATTATATGATCTGTTATATATTGCCTCAAAGCAAAAATAAATAAAATAAAATCCTGATTATAAATTGTGTTTTTAATTTGGATTCAAAAACTTCAAAAAATTGAATATTCATATAATTAGGTAGATATATAAAATATTTCCTTCGATGAGTTCAACATTTAAATTTTTATTAGTTGGTATGACTTTCATTTAAACGTCTTTTGTCTATTTTGCCTTGAAATAAACAAATCTACTTAGTCCTTTCTGATGGCTTAAGCCCGATTGATTCTGATGGAAAATTTCTGCTTTCAAAACATGTACTCTGAAACAAGCATTATATTTTATCCAGTCTTTAAAGAAAACAAGCAAACATAAATTAAGGTCAGAGACTGTGTCTTTGCAGTGTCCTTTTTTTTCCCTGTAGTGTTCAACATATTACAGGTCCTTGATGAATGCTAAATCATGATGATGACAAAAATCCTAAACTGTCATTTTAAATCACCAAACTATGAAATGTTATCATTTACACATGATGCTAAAATATCTTTGAAAAAAAATGATAAAAGAAAACACTTTTATATTTCCTTAGGTCATTTTGAGAAAGCAAACAATTGGTATACATGACAGCCTCCCATCTATCTGTGTGTTTAATAAAGCCAAATGTGATGAAGACTAATGTACCATACTGATGTTTGCAGAATTTCATTAATGTATTTCCAAGGCTATCATAACTCACTCACCTCTGTTGAGTTTATGAGCCATGAGTTTTGCTCCAGCACATAAAATCAGATTCCCTAACACAATGAAGAGACTAATAATATCAAAGATGACACTTCTTTACATTTTGAAACAAGGTGACTCAATTATTTCTCCTTTCCCAATGTAGTAGGACAATGGAGTCATTTAAATTAACACTGAAATTAAGAACTTACACAAAGTCACTGACAGTACCTTATCTTTAATGATAAAAGTCTGGTATTCTTTTAATCACAAAATTCAAAGTGTTATAACAAAGAAAGTCTTACCCTTGTGCAGAAATAAAATTTATCAGCTAAGCATATATAAAATCTCCTTATTATATAAATTATTATTAATCATTTCTACTGCTATATGGAATAATTTTTAAATCCCCCAACAGCATTAATAATATGCTAATAACAAATAGATACACTTACTCATTTATTAAACCCAAAAATGTTAATATAATTGGAATTTAAGGAAGATATATATTAACTACATAGCATTCATCCATATTAATAATTAGGTTGATTCAATACAGACCGTAGGGATATTTTCATAGGCTATTTCACCCTATTCCACCACCTTTGGAGATCCTATCACATTTATGTAGCTGCTGTTACAAGAAAATAAAATTATCGAGTGTTCTTATAACTATAAACTAAATAAATAAAGAAGCAAACAAATAAACAAAAAAGCAGTGCTTATAAGGTCTGGCTTCTGTCTACTTTGTCCTTTTACAACAATCTTAGTGTTCCATACCCCTTTACCTCCCCCATACAAACACCCCATTTACTCCTGTCCTGCCTCACTGGCCTTCATCTTTTGCTTCATTATGTGAAATGCATTCTCTCTCAGATCTAATGTACTTTCTTCCCATTCTGTTTGGAAAGCTCAAATGCAGCTTCTTACGTGGCTGTTTCCTTTTGATCCTGTAGGTCTCTGTTTTATTTTTATGATGCTGGTGGAAGAGAATGAATCTCTCATCCACTCTCAAACACTGGGAATCAGTCAGCATATTTTTGTGGCGCCACATAACATGCAGTACCAGAAGAATGTTTTTTGTTTGTTTGTTTGTTTTAAATTATGAAGCAGTGGTTCAAGTATTGTTTTACCAATTATAAAACTATATAATATTGTAATATCAGACAAATTACTTAATCACTTAAAAACTTTTATCTCATCTGTATAAATGTAATGCTTACTTTACCAAATGCAAGCTCTTGGATGAGTGTCTGATATCCAATGTATGAACTTACAGAGGTGTTCAATCGTGTATTTTTTGCCCTTTTATGTACATGATGGTCTTCACAGGTGTACACATTACCAGAAGAGAGAGTAGAAGAGAAGTTTCCACTTATCAATACAGACAAACAGGGCAGATACTTGAAAAATACAAAAGCAGGTAGGTAGTTTTCTAAATCATCCGTGTTTTAAATTCCAATAAGATATTAAACTGATTAAAAATTTTTGATAGCTATTGAATTGAAACTGTAATATTCCAAATGATACTGATAAAAATGATGAAATTTGTCTGTAATTATTTTATCCATAATCACACATGAAAAAGAACATAATAAATGCATCAATATGAACAATACAGCAAATTGTTAGAAAAGTAGAATCCAAGACAATAAATAAAGAGAATTAAATAAGCACAAGATAGACTTATTTTTTTAGACCTGTATGTATGGGTTTCTCAAATTCTCTCATAAAGAGGTAATAGTCACTGCCTTACACATCACTTTTGGTTCTTATTCTTACCTTAATTGTTAGGTTAACTGAATATAGCTCACCACAATACATTTGTATGTATTCTCTAGCAAACTTTTTTCTATTTTGTTATAATTTGAATTTAAATTTAAAGAATTTTTTTTACTTGTGTAAGCATGTCACAAAACACAGATCATAAACAAGAAGGACATATTTAAATACATACAATTTGACATTATAGTAATTACAAAACAATGCACAAAGATAACATTAATAAATAAAAGTGAGTGAACATGAATAATACAACCCAGTGACAAACTCCAAGTTCTTAAACATGATTAGAATTGTTAAGAAACTAACAAGAAAAGGAAAAAAAAGTTAATCTAAAGTAAGCAAAAGAAATAAACAGATTTCTAGGGCAAGCCCATGGCGCACTCCTGAGAGTGTGGTGCTGGGAGCGCAGCAGCGCCCCCGCCACGGGTTCGGATCCTATATAGGGATGGCCGGTGCGCTCACTGG
>NW_007737112.1:62906-67225 GCF_000696425.1 Galeopterus variegatus
CTGTCATTGTGAAAGTGACATTTGATTAACAAACTTGAAGAAGTCAGTGAGTTGTATGAATATTTGAAAGGAAAATCTCAGCTTTTTAAAGGCAGAACTGAACAAAGACCCTAAATATTAAGATTGTCTATAATTTTTTTTAGGTAAAACAAAAATTCCAGTGTGTTCTAGGAAAGAAAATAAAAGGGAAAATGAAAGAAGAGGTAGATAATATAATTATAATTTAAAGAAGATATATATCAACTATATTGCCTGTTGTAATGTCAAACTTAACATTAAATTTAGCAATGCTGATGTCATTGTGGCCTTAATAAGAGTAACTCTGGTGACTTGATGGAAAAGAAAACATGATTAGTGTGGAATGGATTCAAGAAAGGTGGAAGGAGATTAATTGAAATCTTCAAGTGTGAAGTTTTGCTGTAATGTGGAGATTAATGGTGATTTTTGTGGGCGGAGAATCACATACATTGGTAGAAGTGATGGTTGGAACTTGTAAAAATATCTCCTGATTTTTTCTAATTTTTTTAGTGAAACAGTAAAGAAGGTATTCTGCTGAGAATGAGTATAAAAGATGATGTGTTGGTGGCTTAAGAAGGGATTAAAAAGAATAAAATACGAGCATAGCTGCATCTGGAAAATATACAAATATTTGTTAATACTGAAGTTTCCACAAGGTAATAGCCACATTTGAAGAAAGATTAAATTAAGGAAAAGAAAGAGAATATTCTGGAAGCAGAAAGGAAGAGCAAAGATGATTTCTACTGTATCCATAGGTCTAATGGTATGATCAGGACTATAAAAGAAGGAACAGCACTACTTGAGAGGCTGTAAGAGAAGTGACCTCAAAGCAACAATATTGGGGACAAGCAACAATATGAAGGTAATATTCAGAAAAACAAAGTTGGAAATTTAGGAGGTTTTCTGAGTTTCAATGGTGGAGGGATGGGTGGAAAGATTTCTGTACTGGGGGAATTATGGGAGATGGGGTTGGAAGAGTTGCAATGGCATGCTAGGACATAGGCTTCCTTAAGACCCTTGGAAATGAAGTTGTAGAGTCCAGGGGAGAGACAGTGTTAACCAGAACAGGACTCCTGCCAGCAATGGATCCAGCAAGTCCACCTCTAAGAAATCACCCTGTAAATACCACAACATATATGTCAAGTACATATTGGCAATAAATATTGAAAATGCCCATTACAGGTACTGTTTATGCAGAAAAAGATAAAAAATCAACCTACATATCCACAAATAGGCTCCTGATTTGATATAATAGAATCCTGGAATCCTCTGTGAAAGTGAGAAAATAATAAAAATAGTTTTACATATTCATGTAACTAATACTCTCAGATCTTATTTTAACTGAAATATGCAAGCTGTAAACAGTTAATATTAACCTCTAATTTAAAAATGATTTCCTCCATAAAGAAGCTTAGGGCTCTGAAGTATGAGGGGGAGTTTTCTTCACATGACTATTAGTATTGCTTTAATTTATAAGAGAAAATATTCACTAAATTAAAATATTAAAAAAATAAATCTATATAAAAAAAAATCTAAATATAGAATGCATATTTAGACTTCACCTAACAATTTCAGTCAAGAATCTGGAATCCATCCATAATGACGGAGATCAGATAAGCACTGTGCAAAGGAGATTATTGAGAATGGACTTCCCTTGAAACAAAACAAGAGGGGGGGGATTGTAGACATATAATATTAATAATTACATAATATTAGTAATTATATGTAATATATGACGTTACTATATATAAGTAATATATATAAAGTTATAAGTCATGTGATTAAGTAGTAAAAATGGCACAAAAACATTTTATAAATAAATGAAATTTGACCTCTATTGTCAAATATATTATTATGCAATCAAGGTCAAAGCTATCAAGATACTCTTAATATCCGTTGTTATAAATTGCCCTTAACTTTTGAATGTATATCTTATTATTTCTCAGTTTTAATATTTAATTTATATATTAGTTGCTAATTCTTGAAACTACATTATCAAATTAAAAAATATTAATGCATATTATTAAATATATCAAACTGATCTTAACTGAGCCATAAAGAGTGTTTATTTCCTTTTTTTATTTTCTACATCTGAGTTTCCTGATGAATACCTGAATGACACTTATTGATAGCATAATTTTTAAAAGCCAAAGTTCTAAAAGAGACATAGACTTCAGTTCAAATGCTGGTTCTGTCACTTACTATAGTTGGACTACTATACATGAATAAATGATCCAGCCTCTCTATCTCTAAATTTCTCTTTGCTCCTCTGAAAAAGTAATAACAATAATCAGAGCCACCTGTGCCCAAGGCACTTGTACTCATCAAGTGGATGCCATCTACATCACATTCATAATTGTACCCTGATATTAATAGTACCTACTCCATGCAGTATATATGAATATTCTGAGGAATAATTGATACAATTATTATGAGGATTAAATGAAATAAGTAAAAAAAAAAAAAAAATTAGCTCATCACTTGACATACAGTAAGTACATAAAAATGTTTTTTTTTAAATTTATTCTTGGTTGTAAAGATAATGTAGTTGGGGGTAGTAGACTAAATATTCTTTAACATCTTTTCCAAAGCTTTTAACTCTTTTGTGTTTTTCTTTTTTCAAGTATTTGTTAATAGGCAAGAACATATTTGTTTTTTGAATCCTCCTCCTTAACTTCCATCTTACACACTTATTTTGAGGAACGTTTCACACACCCTCATTTGTCTTGAAGTATGTTTGGAAAATAGAATTACTGTTGAATGTAAGTATTTCCGGTGTTGTAAGAAATGAAAAAACACTAGAGCACCTTTCAATAAGCTTGTTGAAATGTCTGTACTACCAAAGTCTTCCATCTGTGGAACCTTCTCAACACCGTGACTTTAATTAGACCATCTGGAGCTCCCTTTAGGTTTCTTCAGTAACTGACACCATCTAGATATTAGTATTTACAAATTTTAACCTCTGGTAAATTGTAACAATTTGAAGTCAAACTTTTATGTAAATTTAAATGACATTTGAAATTTGAAGAATAAGAAAGTTGAAGTAACAATATGAGCAAAATATATTGAATTATGGAATAATTTAAAATATGTAAAAAATAATGTTGTGCTGTTACGTAGATACATACATACATGATCCAAAGCACACATTTTATTGTGTCTGTCAAGTATGTCCACATATTTATTTAATTTAGTACTCTTACATACTGTTTGTTCTGAGTCAAATTTTGGATAAAGTATTTTCCAACATATCTTTAATAATTCACAAATTTTCTAAGTTTCAGTTTCACCTGAATTTCATTATAAACATACTTTAGTCAGATTTTGTTAGGTAAGGCTGCAGTAACAAATGACCCCAACACTTCAATATTTTTGATTACATGTTACCAATTTACTGTGATTCAACAGTGGCTTTTCTCTTGTACTAAACATCTCCTCATTTGTGGACCCTCCCAGAGGCCACCCCCTAATTAGCACCTAATGTTATTCTGAAAGAAAGAAAGAGCAAGAATGCTTCTGGAAATAAATAAACATGTGTCCTTAAGCAGCTGCTTAGACCAGGATACATTATTGTAGTGCCCGTTGTGTGGGACAAAGCAAGTCTCATGGAAAGTACAAGTATACTTCTCTTATAGGGAGACACTACAAGTCATATGGAATAAGAAGGCATACAATCTTCTCCCTTGGGAAGAGAGAAAATTATATGAAACAATAATACAATCTATAACCCCCTTCCACATAACACACACCTGAAAGCAATAAAAGGCCCTAATTAAAATTTCTCAATTCTGAGTCTCACTTCTGATTCCCAGAAATAACTGCTGTTCCTGTCTTCGTATGTATCAACCCAGAAATATTTTTATATGTAAAAATATAAGAATTATTTACAATAATGCAATTGATTTTTACATACTCTTCTGCTATGAATTTAATGTCCCCTCCAAACTTATTGTAAAGTGTTAAAAGTGTGGGAAATCCAATTACAGTTATGAAAGGTGGGGCTTTTAAGAGGTGATTAGATTGTGAAGACTGTGTCCTTGTAAATGAATTGATCCGTACATGGAGTAATGGGGGTAGTTCTGATGCATTTATAAGGAGGTAAAGTGAGAAGGTTAGCTAACTCTTGCTTAGCCCCTCTCACCATGTGAAACCCTACATCACTGTAGAGAGTCACCAACAAGAAGGCCCTCACCAAATGTGTTCTCTGGACCTTGGACTTCCCAGCCTCCAAAACTGTGGGAAAAAAATTCATTACACAGTTTCAGGTATTCTGTTATAAGCAACAGACATGAACTAATACA
>NW_007737112.1:67868-69425 GCF_000696425.1 Galeopterus variegatus
AAAGTGAGAAGGTTAGCTAACTCTTGCTTAGCCCCTCTCACCATGTGAAACCCTACATCACTGTAGAGAGTCACCAACAAGAAGGCCCTCACCAAATGTGTTCTCTGGACCTTGGATTTCCCAGCCTCCAAAACTGTGAAAAAAAATTCATTACACAGTTTCAGGTATTCTGTTATAAGCAACAGACATGAACTAATACACCTTCTGCATTTAATCTTATTTTTTCAATGCTAGTGCAGTCCACATAAAATAATTGTGCTTCTAGGTTTAATTAGCTTAAACAAAAGACTGCAGTACACTAGTTCTGTAATTGTTTGGCATTCAGTGATGGCACATATACAATAGTCTTACTCTTCTTCCTTCTTCTGTCCTGGAAATATCTACTTCTCAATGTAGATGCTAGAAATTAGAGATACATACTTTCCTGAGCCATATTACAGCTGGCAAGGTGGGAAGAAGTGAGTAGTATGTTATTATTTCCCTGCTAAGATTGTCTTCCTTGGGAACTTGTGATAATGATTTCGCTTGCTACTAAACAGTATAAAATGCAAGGTATACTTGCCTTCTCTGTCTCCTAGTCCTTTATTATATGATTGTGAGATGTTTCATATACTGCTTCCATCTAGAAAACAGTGATAGTATATTACTGACACATTAGCACAGACAGAAAAATCCTAGGTTGTTAAAATGACCCAACTACTTAACCAACTCTCCAACTAAATGCCTAGTACAACTTATACATATTATAGATCCTTTCCCAAGTGGGTGTCATTAACAGTTGGGTGCTTTGCGACTTGTAACTTGTAGTAGGTCTCAACAATGGTAACTAGTATTGCTAAGAAAAATATGTTTATTGGACAAATAGGTTGGCTTACATCTAAAACTGAACTCTGTCAAAGACAATATTTATTTACTCACACTTACACATACCGAGAGTACATCAGATGACAAAACAAAATAATTCCCTTATGGAGGTTGCATATTTTAATTGAATGCTATATTTGGAACAATTAACTTTATTGACAATATTAGTGATTTCCTTGTACTGATATTCAGAAAACAAACTCTTCAATATATAAAGATTCTGTCTGGAGCATTCTTCCCCTAGATACTCATATGGCTAATTGCCTTACTTCTTTTAGATCTTTGCTCCAATATCATCACAAAGGCTTTCTCCTGCAACTCGATTTAAAATTTCAGTCCCTCAGAGTTTTTATTTTGTACTTGCTTCTCCTTCTGTGTTTTTTCTCTATAGTATCATCATTTATTATACTATATATTTTGCTTATCATTTATCATCTTTCTGCTTCACTAGAATAGAAACCCTGGAAAGGAGAATTTTGCTCATTACTATATTACCAGAGACTAGAAAATGGTATATCAAGAGTAGATGTCCAGAAATTTATGAATGAAGGAACTATTGTGCCTGATTTCTCAAAATATATTTAAACATCTTATTTTTATGTGTTTTATATTTCTGTTACAATACTATAAAACTTTGCTATTTACACTTTTTCCAGTAGAAAAATTTTTAGTTTTCCTTTGCTCTGTTAGCAT
>NW_007737112.1:69509-70031 GCF_000696425.1 Galeopterus variegatus
CTTTGCTATTTACACTTTTTCCAGTAGAAAAATTTTTAGTTTTCCTTTGCTCTGTTAGCATAAATGGTTAAACAAATTATTCAATGACTATAAACAACTTTATCTACCCAATTAAAGTTTATTTACAAATTGTGTTCATTTTAATGCAAATGTTTATAATTTAGCTTTCTTTTATAATAATAAAGCAAAAGTGAAAAAAATGCTAAATATGCTCTTAAACTTAATAATCATATAGTCAATCAAGTCTTAAACAACAAGCAGAGTTTTGTAAATGTCTTCTTAGTATTTTTATAAATCTTTGTTGTTTGCCGAAAGTCAGGAAAATTAAAAATTATGTGCATTATTTTCAGTAAACATACATCTCTTCTTAATCTCTACCTGCTATATCTGCCCATCTGTAAACTTTGTACATGCACTCCTAAATCAAAATTACATTAGATTTTATCCACAAATCATACTATGACCATTTAACTTTAGCAAGTTTGATCTTTCATAAATTTCATTTATGTTTCACTGTTACTA
>NW_007737112.1:71750-73566 GCF_000696425.1 Galeopterus variegatus
GTATGGTTACAAATAGGATAGCATCAGGATAGACACCAATCGTCGCTTGAGTCAGGATATCAATTTTTTCTTAGTGGGGAAGCATCTTTTAGATAAATAGTATGAAGCTTTAGGATTACTACTTTGTGTGTGTTTATAAAATAAGTTGCACAATACAAAACATGCACGTCTTGTTTTAAACACACACAAAGTAGTAACATTATATTTTTGAAATAATACAAAATGAACATCTTTTCTATGCATAGAAAAGACCCTCAAGAATATAAAGTCTTAGGCTGTCAGTTCTCATCATATTCCTATTCACTACCTCTGGTTCTCTTATCAGTGTGGTGGCCTCCGGGTTTTAAAACTCTGAATACATTCTCAGGTAGCACTCAATGGCTGCTTTTGTTTGTTTATTTTCACCTTTCTAAAATCTACACTGATTATGAGTAAAGCCTTCTCTGTATACTTATCACTCTTCAAAAACCTTGCACTCTCAACTATATTGATAGTGTTTTCTATATTCAAAACTAACTTTTCTTTTCTCCAATGTACTTTAACTGCCATATTTTGGCTTAATATAAAATGGCTCATGCTGATATACCTAGCACCCAGTACAACTAGCATTTGCAAATTCTTCATACAACAACAGTACCTTGGTATATTCATTGTATATTTCCAATTAGTTTTCCTCTTCCAGCATCTCTGTGACATTCTGTCTTGTGCACTTGCTCTTCTTGGCTTTTATTGAACCACTCTTTCTTAGTTTTTTCAATAGCTTTCTTAATGTTTCTTCTTATCTTCTTTGCACGAAGTGCTCTTTCTCCATCAAAATAAAACAAGTGTTTCTTATAATTCAGTGTGAATAATAATTACCCTTAAAACTTGTTAAGACAATTTCTGAAACAGTATTGGTAGGATTTTGATCACACATCAGGATTAGTATGATGCAGATGGCCTGGACTTTTATATGAACATGGGTATGCCTGGATGTTTTGTTCTTGTTCCTCTTCTCAGTTCATTTTACTCATTTTTTTCTGGAAATTTTTTGTATCAGTTTTCATGGATTCAATGACCATCTATATGTAAAANCTACACAATGGAATACTACTCAGCTATAAAAACGAATGAAATACTGCCATTTGCAGCAACAAGGATGGACCTTGAGAGAATTATGTTGAGTGAAACGAGTCAGGCAGAGAGAAAGAAATACCACATGTTCTCACTTATTGGTGGGAGCTAAAAATAAACAAATAAATTCACTCACACACACAAAAAATAACTGGAGGGTAGCGGGGGAAGAAGATATAACAACTGCAATCCTTTGAAGTTGTTACAACAAGCAAACGGAAAGGACATGGTGGGGTGGGAGGGGGGAGAGGGAGGAGGGAGGGAGGTTTTGGTGATGGGCCATAATAATCAACCACATTGTATATCGACAAAATAAAAATTTAATAGAAAAAAAAATTATACAGCAACATGAATTTAGGTTATGGAAACAAATGCAACTTGAAAATTAAATAACTCTCATGTCTTTAGAAGCTATAGAGTATGTGATTAATGCATCCTGCTATAGCTATTTTGGATTGGACTCAGCGGTCCAAGGTGCTCTATCATAGTTGTGAGCATGAATAGAGGCCACCATCTCAGGCAGGACCCCTTCTCCTCATTGATTTGTAAGTATGGTTACAAATAGGATAGCATCAGGATAGACACCAATCGTCGCTTGAGTCAGGATATCAATTTTTTCTTAGTGGGGAAGCATCTTTTAGGTAAATAGTATGAAGCTTTAGGATTACTACTTTGTGTGTGTTTATAAAATAAGTTGCACAAT
>NW_007737112.1:75220-76055 GCF_000696425.1 Galeopterus variegatus
AGTAAGAAAACAGGTTACTGTCTTATACTCTTCTAGGACTTGAATTCTATCAACATACTGAGTAGCCTTAAAAGTAGATTTTTCCTGTAGCTTCCAGACATGAAGTTGACATCTCAGTTACAGCTTTGTGATAGACTAAGCTGAGAATCTGGCTATGCTGGACCTGGATTTCTGACCTACGGATTTTGAGCTCATAAACTTGTGTTGTTTTTACACAGTAGGTTTTTGGTGATTTCTTACACGGCAGTAGAAAATTAGTACATCATTTCTCTTTCCAGTCAGTCTTTATTCAGTCCTACATCTTGCTCTTCTTTCCTTAAATCAGGACTACTGCTTCATATAATTTTATAATGATGGTCCTTATCATGCCAGCTCACAAGAGTTTGGCTCTTATTTAGACTTGAAGTCACACATACCTCTGAAATATGTAGAAGTATCATTAAATGAGCTTCTTTCCTGTGACTTATCAGATACTGTATAAATCTCACATTCAATGTATTGAGCCATACAAAACCAGAATAACTTCTCTGTCTCATTTATAACAAGCAATAACAACGTCACATAGGATTTGTATAAAGTACTCAATGTACTAATGTGGAAAATAAAAACTATGTATCTCTCTTGTAAGAAGTCAGTGTAAAAAGTGAAAGTTTAGTATTAAGGGAAACATAAAGTTACAAATATTATTTAGTATTTGTAATTTGTGCAAGTAAAGATAGTCTTCTTTTATAAAATAATGATACCTGTTCAGATATCTAAAGGAAAAGGTGAGAAGCCATGGAGATATCTAGGGAAAAAATGCACTCAGTGATGATAGAACAGACATCATTTCCAA
>NW_007737112.1:81051-81425 GCF_000696425.1 Galeopterus variegatus
TGCCTGCCTATTAGTGTACATACTCTGCATATTCCTTTAAACTGTATATATAAGTGTGATAAATTACATTCCCTTCTATAAATAGGTAATTTAAATAACACAGTTGACTTTAAGAAGGTTATCTGGTGTTAGTCTGTCCTATTTGATGAGTTCTTAAAAGGGGGTCAGTTCTTTCTAAGTCAAAGATTCAAATCTCCAGTGGGATTTGACACACAATAAATCATTTTTTTGCTGGCCTTGAAGATGAAGGGGGCCATGTAACAAGGAATTTGGGTCAATTATAGAGGCTAAGAGCAGTCCTTATCTGACAGCCAGTAAGAAAACAGGTTACTGTCTTATACTCTTCTAGGACTTGAATTCTATCAACATACTGA
>NW_007737112.1:83341-84064 GCF_000696425.1 Galeopterus variegatus
TTCATTTCTCTTGCCATTAACCTTCCACATGAACTCACTGAGCTTTAGTGCATCCTTGATTAGTAGCCATTAAAATAGAATATAATTAGCAGCATCCTAATTATATCTAAGTCATTTCAAGAAATAATATTTTTTTTTATCCCACAGAGAGAGTGCTTCCTTGTGTATTTATTAAGTGGTTAATATAATTTATTGTATTTTTTATATTGCCTTAAATCACTTTCATATAGTTAATAAGTCTATTTTGTGATCATAGTTATGGAAAACAAAAACAATGCAAACTATATAAATGTACACAAATATAATAAAATGTATATACATATGCATAAATTACATATAGAAAAAGTGATTGGTTAATAAAATAAGCTATAGTCACTCAAGGTAATCATTTGTATTTAGTTTTAATTTTTAAAAATGAAATATATGATGATAATGAATGCTCTAGTAGCTTTATATAGGCATAAATAGCTTCTACCTATGAAAAAGAAAAATTTTCGCATGCTAATTTGTATTTGAGATAGAGTTTTACAGAATTAATTAATTCTATGTTTAGAATGTAGAGATAATAGTGTTCTAGGAGATAAGTTAACCAAAGCCAGACACAAGAGTGAGAATTAATAAAGATTTTCTGAAAAACAGTGATTATGTTTTCTTGATTGCCACCTTCTGTAATGCCAGTGGAGGATGCTGTGGGAGGTATATTTAAATAGAAATAGCACAAAT
>NW_007737113.1:0-9497 GCF_000696425.1 Galeopterus variegatus
GGGAAAAAAATTTATCTTTATCCAGTTGTTACCAAGCTGAGTTGATATGTCTGAAACTGTTTTCAGTCATTTTCTTTAACAGGTGAGAAGGATGTAAACACACACAGATAAACAGTGCAGAAAATGAGAAATCCTAAGCAGATGAGAGACAGAGAGAGAAACAAAGAGAGAAAGACAGAAATTTAATAATCTCTAAGAAAGTTCTATCCCCTGGACGTTGCATTTACAGGGCCTAATTAATGCATTTTTTAAAAACTTACTTGAATAAAAGGGATGCGACTAAAATATTTAGATATGAGCTTTAGCTTGATAAAAACATAGATTATTAATTATTAATTATTATTACTCTGTATTTCTTNATGTGGGATCCGAACCCTCGGACGGGAGCACCGCCGCGCTTCCCAAGTGGCGCACTATCCAGCGCGCCACTGGGCCGGCCCATTACTCTGTATTTCTTAAACAGTTTTTATCACTCTTCTTTTAAAGGCACTTCAGGAGGAACAGGTAATGGCAACACTAATTTTGCTGTACAGTATTTGTTTAGAACTATTTCATCCAGTATGTTTTCTCAAACAATGCTAGAAAGTTAGCTTTCTTTAATGTGTTTTATTTAATATTAAACCCAGGTTCCAAGTATGATTATAGAATGAAATATTGTATTATTAGGTGAAACAATGTTAAAATATAACAACTATATTAGTGAAATTAATTATAATATTTATTCAAGTATGAGGGTACTTCAGAAGTTCATGGATTCATGTTATCTTTTAATACTATTTTTTGACAAACTTTTTGAAGTACCCTCGTACTTTTAAAATGTGAATTTGCATGCAGAATATTAAATTGACTGTTTTATTGCCTTTTCATGATCAAATCAATATTCTTCAATGTATAAAAAATAAGTATTGCTTTTGTACTTTGATACCAGTAATATGCTATATATTTTTTCTCTTGAGTTCAGAAATATAATTTTATTTACTTTTTTAAGCTTTATCATATTTTTAGAAATATGACATTTGCCAAACAAAGTATACTTCACTCAAGAGAGAAGAGACAATTTCTGAAGAGATATTGAAGAATCACTGTACTATTTATGTAGATTTAATGCTTAATACCACTTCAACATTGTCTTCAACATTAAACAAATGGTAGAAACCCTTTATAAAATGGGTTATTATTATACAAATGCAAAAAGGTCCAAACTTATACCAAGAAAGATATGTGTACACCAGAAAAATTTACATAATCCATTTTTTTTTTTTGTCTTTTTTCGTGACCGGCAATGGATCGCAACCCTCAGTGTTGCCCCCGCACCTCGCTCAGCCAGTGAGCGGCCGGTCTGTATGTGGGATCCGAACCCTCAGCGGGAGCTACATAATCCATTTTTAAGGTACATGGTTATTCCATATTCTGACATTATCAGAGACTGATGATATTTTCAGAACCTTGTTTTTCATAATTGCTGGTTCATATATCAATACTTGAGATCAAAGAAGCATCGACTTAAAATTACTAATAGGTATTATAATGAATATTTATTGATAATTTGCTACCTGTGTTAAGTATTTTACATGCTTTACCTTATTTATTCTTCAAAAATCCCTACAATATAATGTAGTTTGCATTTTTGTTTTAAAGAGAGAAGATAAGTTTAAAGATGTGTAACTTCACTTTGGCAGATTCTGGCTTGAACAGAGGTCTCTCTAATGACTGTACTTTTAACTTCTAAACAACATTGTGGCCCAAACATTAATCTATACCTTTAATTATCATGATAGATTCTAGTTTTACTCACAACTTCTCTTCAAATTTGGAAGGGAGAGAAGGCAGCTATTTTTTATCCAACTACTTTACTTAATTAAAAAAAATCTGTAATATTTGTATAGGTACAAATGTATGTACATGTGTAATGGTGAATATATATCCTTAATACACATGATTAACATTTAAAAATGCATATCAAAGAGTTCATCTCTTGCATAGGAATAAAAATTGTGACACCGGCCATTATAAGGTATTAAAAAATTCATGGCAACTTTTGAAAAAGAAGGAATGTTATTAACCTTGGTGTCTTGACCAAATTACAATTCTAATAATTACATTTGTCTTCCCTAATCTCCTTTTCAACTTTCAATTGGATAGTGTATTCTTAATGGATTTCATTACCCAAGTTCCCTTAGGATTTAAAATAGAACTTATCTTCCAAGACTGGGTCCAGTGCAAATTTATGTTCTCTAACTTCAATTGAGCTGTCACTGAAACTCTTCAATTGTATGTGCGTTTAATTCATTTCTCTTTTTTTGTTTTTGCTTTTTCACTTTGGCTCTCCCAAACCATTTCCATTGTCTGCAAGACTCAAATACACATTTCAGCTCAGCAATTATTTTTGAGTGCCAAATATGCACCACTATCCTATGCTCTGAGATCCCAAGATCAATTTGGTATTGATTGTTATGAGCTTCCGCAGCAGAAAGCGCTGCTCTTTTACTCTCATGGAGGTGAACTCACTTCTTATTCATTGAGAAAAATCAAAGTCATCCTGGGTGTATTTCCGCCGCCTCTTTCCTCCTTGTGAAAATATCTTCCTATGACCACACCCATAACGCTCCCGAACTCTACCATATCATCCTGCCATTTCTTCTTCCTTCACTTGTGTCTGATTTGAAGAAAGGCCATGTGCCTACTTTCCTACACGAGTTTTCGCCTGTGCCCTTCATCTCTTATTTACTGTCTTACTTTTCTCACTCTTAAATCAATCACTTTTACCAGCTACGTTCCGTAAATATGTAAAACATTTATTCTTAAGAGGAAAAAAAAAATTGTGTCTTGGTTTCTGTAACGTGCAGACAATCACACTCTCCATTCTTTTACCATATTTTTTTTTTATCAATTTGACACAAAATGATCTTTGTTATGCCATTCTGTTAAAATGGTTCTTTAAAGAAACCAGCAAATTTCAAATTGCAAGATTAATGCCCTTTACTTAGCACTCAAAATACCTATTTCTGTTTTGGTTTTAAAATTATTCACTGCTCCATATTCATAAATTCTCTGTACCTTCAACTTCACAAACATTCGCTCAACTGAATTTCTCCTTCTGTCTTTGTGACTTTTACTCTCGCTGGTTTCTCTTCATTTTTCAAATTTTTGTGTGAGATCTTCTCAATGTTTCCTCTTTGACCTTCTTTTCTTTCTGTAATCTCTTTATTAGTAATCAGTTTTAATTAACTAGCTCAACTGAAGGAAAAATGAGAAAGAAAAAAAAGGAAAGATATAAATCTTGTGTATTTACTATCTGCCAGCCATTGGACAAATACTTTATATAAATAATTTTATTTATTCCAGAAAATGAAACCAGGATCTTATCCACATTTTACAGATTAAAAACTAAGGCTGAATAAATCCTAAATATAGTTTTAAAAGCACTAGTTATATACCTGCTTCTGTGTTATTTTCTTACTTAATTCATTTAGCAATCATAGACTTAGATATCATTATCTCCAGTGGTTGCAGTATTTCAGGCAAAAGATGATGAATAAGCTATACAATGTTTCATAGCTAAATTTTATGGTTGGTCCAAAGCACAAACTCAGATATATCCAAATCCAAAGTTTTATGTTGAGTCTATTACAACATCTTGCCTGGAAATGAATTATCCTGTCAAATATACCTTCAGTTAGGAAATCTATCTGGAATAACCATCTCACTTCTCTGATAAGGCATTAGTCATATGAATATGGGTATCCTGCTATCATTACATATTCCACATAATTAAATAGCTAAATTTTAAATATTTTTGAAAAAACTAATTTCTATATCGTGGACTTTATGCTTCTCTCAAGGATGGCTTTCTTTTTATATCAGGATTTCTATTTCCATTTTTCAGCTCTTTTCTCTGTGACTTCACTCAGGAACTAGTGACCAGATATTACTGATAAAAAGACCCAGAAAAGGAGTTGGGGAATAATGAGCTAAGAATTATGGAATATTTAATTTAGTTGTTTGAAGATACACATCTGTAATAGTGTAATGTGTTAAATTGGTAAAATGCAATGATGCTTCCTAATAGTTTACAGAATAATACATTGTAAAGAAATTTATTGCAGTATGAGTGGCTTAAATTTACATTTTCAAGAGTTTTCAAACTTTGCACAAAGAAGTAGGGTATTAGGAACTGAGTTGTATTGTGTTGTGTCCCCCCACACCCCCAATTCATATGTGGAAAGCATAACCTTCATTATGACTGTATCTGGAGATAGGGTTTTTAGGAGGCAATTAAGTTTAAATGAGGTGCTAAGAATGGAGCCCTAATCTGACAAGAATGTGGCTTTATAAGGAGAGAAAGAGCTTTCTCTGCTATGTGAGGACAGTGAGAATGTGGCTAACTACAAACTAGGAAGAGAGCCCTCACCAGGAAATGAATCAGCTGATACCTGGAGCTTGGACTTCCCAGTTGCCAGAAATGTGAAAAAATAAATTTCTATTGCTTAAGCTATGTGGTTCGTGGTATTTTGTTATGGAAGTCTAAGTTCACTAATACACAGAGCAAATGGGTACATTTTGAAAAATGGACTGTAGTTAAAGAGCTAAAGTATAAACAATCAGAGAAATGCATCAATGACATGTAATCTTGTGTATAACTGTCTTTGCCTTTAGTGGTGCTGCTTTGTTTGTGACTCTTAGAAAAAGATAAAGAACTTAGCGTTTTCTGTAACTGTTGTTCAAAACAGAGGATAATTGCTACCTTAAAGATTTAAGGAAAGTGCTAAAGCTCTAGCCCATATTCAACCTAAAGTAGCTGTCAAAAACTCTTGAATAGTAATGACTATTAATATGTACCACATGCTTATTCTGTGCCAAACTCTGAGCTTTCATGCATAATCTTATTTAATCCTCACAACAATCCTGAGTTTGGAGTATTATCTCCATTTTAAAGTCCCTTTTAATAACATGGTGGGATAGATACCCAGATAAATTTGCCAGCTGGAAACAATAATAGGCTAAAATGCAATATATGTTTTAAAAGTCTTCTTTTAAGCATCAATGATCTCTCAGTAAAGTAAAATATTTTTTTATTCTAGGGAATGAGTGAAAATTGGAATCCAAAGAGGTAAATGGAACAAGGTTGCTTGGTTTTATACTGAGGCATTTGCAAAGCTGTTGAACCTGAGCACCAAATTTCATGGCCTTGGTTAATGCCAAAGGTATACATTAGAAGATAAAATTCTCAGTAATCTGAGATCCAAAAGGACTATACTTTCAGGATAAATTCATATCCAGCCTGCCTTCTCTCCTTGCAGAGGACTGCAACAAAAACAGCTATCTTGATTCCAAGTAGGAAGGGATGTGTGAGGAATGTTGCCAAGGAGTTGGAACCACAAGATGCCCCTCATGAGAATTTGCTGCCCCAATGTGCACTCTAGTCCAAACAAGCAAACCCCAATCCTCTCTGAAAAACTCCCCTTCATATAAGTCTCCTCTCTCTCTCTCTCATAACATTTTGGAAAGAAGAGTAGCAAAAATAAATAAGAATAGAATGAAATATGGCACCATGAAGGAAAGCCAGCAACTGACAAAAGAAACGGATCCAGAAAACTTTAGATAATGGAATTACATACAAAGACTTTAAAATGACTGATTATTATGTTTAATCACATAAAATCCAAGCTTGAAATTTGTGCAGCAAGCAAAAAACGATGAAGAGTGTTCAAGGATATTTGAAAAATTTTATTTTAGAAATAAAAACCTGAATAATTTGAATCAGAACCCAGTGGACAATTTTAATTCAGTTTAGATATGGAATTAGTGAACTAGAAGATAGATCTAAAGAAAGAGTATGGCAAAGAAGTATAAAGAAAGATAGACTAAGAAAGATATTGATATATGAAGAACAAAGTTAAAAGGTTTAATATACATCTAGTTTTAGTTTCAGAAGTAGAGAAGCAAGAGAATATGACAGTGAACATATTTGAAGGAATACTGTTGAAAAATTTTTGGAACTAATAAAATCACAAAATGAATTCAGGAAGCCCAAAACAGTTCAAGCAGGATCATGAAAAAACCCACCTCTATATACAACTAGTGAAAGTATAGAAAACCCAACAAAGAGATCTTAAGAGCAGCCAAAGTGAAGTGGGTTCACTTTAATTATGTGTATTAATCTGTGCTGCTATAACAGAAATACCTGGGACTGGGAAATTTATAAAGAACAGAGGTTTATTTGGCTTACGATTCGGGGACAGCTGTATCTGGCATGGGCGTCAGGCTGCTTCTACTCATGGTGGAAAGCGGCAGGCAGCCGGTGGGTACAAGCAGATCATGTGGCGGAGAGAGAGAGAGAGAGAGAGAGAGAGAGAGAGAGAGAACACCAGAATCTTTTAAACAACCAGCTCTCGCAGGAACTAATAGAGCGAGATCTCACTCAGGCCCCCCTCCCCTAGGGAGAGCATTAATCCATTCATGAGGGATCCACCCCATGACTCAATCAGTTTCCAACACTGCTACATTGGGGATCAAATTTCCACATGAGTTTTGGAGGGGACAACACATCCAAACTCCATCACTATGCAAT
The DNA here is from genome assembly GCF_000696425.1 of Galeopterus variegatus. Taxonomy (NCBI): domain Eukaryota; kingdom Metazoa; phylum Chordata; class Mammalia; order Dermoptera; family Cynocephalidae; genus Galeopterus; species Galeopterus variegatus. The sequence goes on from NW_007737113.1 coordinate 6,572, forward strand.
AATTAGATTGACAGCTTGTATTAGTCAGTTTTCTGTTGTTTATAACAGAATACCTGAAACTAGGTAGTTTATAAGAAAATGAAATTTATTTCTTACACTTTTGGAGGCTGGGAAGTCCAAGGTCGAGGGGCATATCTAGTGCATTCCTTCCTCTTGGTGGGGACTTTCTACAGAGTCCCGTGGTGATGCAGTGTATCACTTGACAAGTGGTTGAGTAAGAGTACACTAACATGCTTTCCTCTCCTTATAAAGCCATAAGTGTCCCTTCTGTAACAACCCACTTATCCATTAACCCATTAACCCCTGAAAGGATTAATCCCTCATGATCCAAGCACTTCCCAAAGGCCCCACTTTTCAATACTGCCACACTGGAGATCAAGCTTCCACCTGAGCTTTGGAAGGGGCATACATTAAGATCATAGCACAGCTGTATTCACATATGTAAAGTGGAAACCAGAAGTCAGTGGCATTGTATCTTTCAAACCAATATTCTATGAGCAGTTAAAATTTTTCTCAGTAACAAAAGCAGATAAAGAAAAACTAAGATTTTGCATTAGCACATTTATAATGAAATAAATTCTAAAGTATATGCTTCAGACAGAAGGAATATGATCTTGGAAGGAAGATATTACATTCAAGAAATAATAAGGAGCCCAGAAAATGATAAATGTAAGAATAAATTTAAAACAATGATGAGTTGGGAAACAATAATAATGTCTGGTAGTTTGTTATTATCCATATGTTACAGATGTGGAAAAGAAGTAGCAGAGAGAGGAATTTTCTCAATATTATGCAAATAAGCAGACATAAATTTAGACCCAAGAATACTGATCCCCAAATCCCATGATTACACCCTCTGCTTGTCTAAATAAACGAATAAGTGGATAGATGAATGAAAGGATAGAGTCCATTTTACAGAATTAGTGAGCTAGAAGACAGATGTGAAAAAAATTACCAAAGAGACCAAGAGTTAAAAAGTCAGTATTCAAGATTTGTGGGCCCACCATCAAATTACTTGTGTAAATTTGTGTAAGTCCCTTAATATATTTGAACTCTGCTTTCTTATCTGTAACATGAGATTGATATCTGTCCTCTGTCCTAAAGTTATCATAAAGACAATCTACTGAATGGATTTAGGAGTAGAGTGAGAAAATAGCACCAGATCAGGTCACCTGTTATGGTCTGAATGTTTGTGTACCTGCCCCCCCCCGGCCGCTGACTGCACCCCCACAAACACAAACTCATATATTGAAATTCTAACCCCCAAGTTGATGGTATTAGGAGGTGGGGCTTTTGGGAGGTGATTAGGTCAGGAAGGTGGAGCCCTCATGAGAGGGATTAGTGCCCTTATAAAAGGAGCCCTGGAGAACTGCCTTGCTCCTTCTGCCATGTGAGAATACAAAGAAAAGGCGCCACAAGGCCCTCACCAGACATCAGATCTGCTGGTGCCTTGATCTTGGACTGCCTCTATAACTCCATAACTGAGAACTAAATTTCCATTGTTTATAAGCCACCCAGTATATGGTGTTTTGTTATAGCAGCCTGAGAAGTCTAAGATGCCTTCTTATAACTCATGCATTATTCAACACAGTGAGCACTGCAAAAAAAGGGAAGAGCTGTATGGGGTGAAGGGGTGGCACTGTGGACAACTACAACAATAACACATAGCAAGGAAACAGTTGTCCACTTCCCTTCTTACTCTTGGCTTTCCAATAATCTTACAGGTGAATGTGAATGATTTTGATAAAGGATTACTCACCTTTTTTGGGTCCTAATTCACTTCAGCCCCCAATATTTTAATGCTCTGTTTATTCTTAGAGGAGAACACAAATAATAATATCATGGTAATAAAAGTGGGTCTCACTGCAGTTACAGTCACCTCAAATTTTAACTTCCTCCCCCCCAGCCTCTCCCATATTCTTGATCTTCATTTCTCCATCTCTCCAAGCATTGTGAGTTGGAGCTTCTTTCCCCCAAACCTTGTCAGAGGTGAATAGATCTAATTATTCATTCATTTATTCAGTACATATTAAGCACCGACCCTGTGTTGTTCTGGGTGCTTAGGATACGTGAGGAAACAGAACATACCAAGATCCCTACCCATGTGGAGCTTGTTTCAGGCAGGGCTGTCAGATGACTAACAAAATAAATAAAAGTTAGCAATATTATGGGCACATCCTAGTAACAGTAGATGATAAATGGAAAAAAAGAAAAAAAAAAAACCTCAGATCAGGAAGAAGGGTCAAGAATGTTGTGGTCAGGCAGGCTTCAGTAAGAAATACATTGGTTGGGTCAGGCTTCCAAGAACAATGTTGATATACTTTATTTTACTTATTGGGTCAATTTTTAAAATATAACTAGTGATTCAGACTTGCATAGTGCTTTAAAATCAAAGTCCTAATTTCTTCTGACTCATTTCAAAATCTTTAGGCCGAAGCAAACTCAAAATGAACACTGATATTCTAAATAGGATTTTATTCCTAATTTCCAAGAAGAGATAAGCACAATGCTTTCCGTGGGAAATTTCCCACTCATGGAGAGACCTGCTTTCCTATTTTGCTCACTGCCACCAGACTAGGTATTCACAAATAGAACTTGAAGAAAATTTATATATGGCATCAAAGGAAATGATGTGCTTGCAAATGTGCTTTGAGAAAAAGCTTATAAATAACTAAAAAATGAAATGCTTATTTTAATCTATAAATGGGTCTCCATATATGCATATCTCTTAAAAATTCATACAGAGGGTTTCACGAAGGTCCTTCCAAAAGTTTGTGGAAAAATAGAATTGAAAGATAATATGAATCTTTCCATGAACTTTTTGAGGTACCTTCATAAATAATTTTTTGAAGATGCATTAGTTTCCCATGACTGTTGTAACTACAACCCAGTCAGAAAGGCTTAACCAATCAGAAACCACCAATGA
>NW_007737113.1:10298-12363 GCF_000696425.1 Galeopterus variegatus
AAAAAGAAACATTTATGCAAAATAGCAGAAATAAAATAGAAAAGTGTCATTGAAAAAAATCATCAAAAAGGGATAAGGAACAAGTGAAATAAAGGTATTTGAAAACCTGATGAATACAGAGTGTGTACTCCAGATTTTCTGGTATATTCTGCTTTTCTCCTGACATTCATATATCTGGCCCATCCACCTCAGAGAACGCTAGCTTAGGTATTGGAGAAGTCTTTCTGCCACTCTGTACATTACAGACCTCTTCACCCCTCAAGGACAACCATCTATTATGTACCAATGGCAAGTCAAAATGGCCATTAGTAAGAACACAGAAGACCCTCTGACAACATTTACTTACAGCCTGCAACACTACTCTGACCTGATCATTTCCTTCACTCTTAAAACTTGCCTTTCAGTGCTGCGCTGAGGCCTGTTTCCCTCTCTGAGGAACCTGTAATGTACTCGATTGAGTCTTCATTTCGCTGAGAGTGACCAGTGTAGATTTATCTGTTCCCTCTCTTCTCTCCCCTGTGTACGGTTGCAGAACTTTTCTGCTTCAATTACAAAACTGGACTCAGATCTTTTCATTCTCTCTGTNTCTGTACATTACAGACCTCTTCACCCCTCAAGGACAACCATCTATTATGTACCAATGGCAAATCAAAATGGCCATTAGTAAGAACACAGAAGACCCTCTGACAACATTTACTTACAGCCTGCAACACTACTCTGAGCTGATCATTTCCTTCACTCTTAAAACTTGCCTTTCAGTGCTGTGCTGAGGCCTGTTTCCCTCTCTGAGGAACCTGTAATGTACTTGATTGAGTCTTCCTTTCGCTGAGAGTGACCAGTGTAGATTTTTATCTGTTCCCTCTCTTCTCTCCCCTGTGTATGGTTGCAGAACTTTTCTGCTTCAATTACAAAACTGGACTCAGATCTTTTCATTCTCTCTGTTTTTGAACAATAAAGAAATATACTAACTCAATTCCAAAACAAATTAAAAACAGAAAAGTAAAAGCAAATTTGCTGATTTAAAAGTCGTCATTTATCCTTGCTCTGTTTTTATGTCTTTCAAAATAGGAGAAAAGTTCTCTAGCAGACAATATTCCATCCCAAGGGGATGCTGGGCATGTTCAATGAAACCAGTGCTGTTTGATCAATTGGCTTCTGCATATTTGAGAGGAAAAGCTTTGCTGTTAGTCCCATCCAGCTTTTATAATGGCTCAAAAATACCGTCATAAAAATCAACCCTTTAGAATTATAGGGCCAAAGCCATAGCATCCTGCTTTATTGTCTGTAATCAATAAAGGTTTAAAAGACAAATGAGAAGATCATTATTCAGTTTTCATTCTCACCTGAAATCATTTGCTGGTGGTCAAACTGGTCAATGTGGCAGGGAGGAGTTCTAATGGAGATTGACATCAGCTCATTGTGAAGCCACTAAATCAGAAGTAAGCAATCAACTACATTCTACTAACAATTCTGCATCTTGACTCTGATTTTTCCAGTTTATATGTTATGTATAATTGCCACGCTTTCATTTGTCAGTCGATACTGGGTTGAAATTTGGTAATATGAGAATGTAAGATATTCAATAATCTCTCAGTGGCCAGAGAAAGCTAATGTAACTTGATATTTTGTTTCTAGGGAAAATGTTTCTTCTGGGGGTTTGGAACAAAGCATGTGCAAAGATGCTATGACCTTTGGAAGAAAAACCCAATCCAAATTCAAAGGGGTGTTATCTTGGAGTTGAAGCTTTTTGCAGATCTACTTTAAATATTTAGCTATTTTGTTAGGTAATAAGAGAATTACAGCCTTAATCTCTGCTCTGATTTAGAAAGGAATAAAGAAGTAACGATCTGTTTACAGTACATATTAACTAAATGCTCTCATTTGCATAATACCTCTTTAGGGATGGACTACATTATTCAGAAGTTTCTACATGTGGAACTGCAGAGATATTTTAGGTTTCTGTGACACTGAGGTCTTAACTTAAAGTCTACTAGATTAGCAACAACATTTCCTGATTAAAAATTCCCATTAGTGGTGAGAAGCACTTTTCACCTTATGGTGCTGG
>NW_007737113.1:13430-24506 GCF_000696425.1 Galeopterus variegatus
GGTACAGAGTTGACTATCAGTATTTGTGTACAATATGTGATGACCAGCTGGCATATTTGTCCTTACAAAACATGCTCATTCTTTGTCTCCATTAATCAATTTCTCCCTAACCCCCTCGTTCTTGATTACAAACTGTTAGTCTTACATTTAATTGCTTAGGTAGTTGTAAAATAAAATTGCGATTTCCAAATATTTCCTTTCCTGCTCTCTGAAAGACACTCTCCCATCCATAATTAGGCATGATCATGTGATTTTCATCATTTTTCCTTATAAGAAGATTTTCCTTCCTCATTGGTAGCAACCTTACCATGAGACTTGGCGTAGCCAATGGATTGTGATTAGCAGTGTGTAAAAAAAGTGCAAGAGCCACCAGTGACTTTGCCATCTCTCCCTCCACCATGGAAATGGCAATATCCTAGTCCTCTGGTTCCTTCAGCCTGGATGTGGAACAGACCTCCACTTGACCTACACTGCAAAAGAAAATAACTTTTCTTTATTTACATGAGAGATAAATAAACTTTTATTGTTGGAAATCACTGATATTTGTGGTGTTGTGAGTGTGTGTTGTTGTATATCGATGTCATTATAACAATAACCTAGGAGAAGTTACATGGTACAGCATTTTGAGGAATTCAAAATCATTATGCCAAATATCCTAAAAAAGAAAGAAAAAGTTTTTACCATTAAGATAAAGGACAAAACTATCAATACATATTTCTTTTTCTCTTTCAAGGTTATATATGTTTTAACCTTTGGGAAGATTTCCCCAATCTTTTAACTCTTATGTAGCTATAAACCAAATAATTACACAGTTTAAATTTGCAAGCACATTACATAGGAGGATGAATGTTTTGAATAATTATCTACTCATGTTCTCCTCCTTCTGCTCCTTGTTCTTCTTTTCCTTCTACTTTCTACAATATCTTTAAAAATATTTCTTGCAATTAAACTTTTAAATGCCTCCATCTTATGGAAATAACAGAAGTAAATAATTTTTCTCTCTTTCTCTCTGCTTATTGTGGAACGTCTCTGCTTCCTCTTTTTTTCAACTCGTCCAATCCAAAAACTTTAGAAAAATAAAACATATCTGACAGGTAAGTGGACATACCAAAGACAGTAATTCCTTGGGCTATAAAATTCCAGTTTGAAAATGCCCCCAAGAAGGCACAGATTGTCTACATCTGAGTTACCTGTAGAGATTCTCTGCATAAACAGAGACTCAGTGCAGAGGGCACGTGAATAGAAATAGATGTTTACCCTTGAATTTTTTTAATACTATGCAGGCAAAAAGGTACTTAGTTGGGGTTTTCTTTAGGTAAAAGTTTTGATAAAATGTAACTAAAATATACTACAAAAATATAACTAAGCATAACAGTTTGACTGTAATTAAATATAATTTTCAGCATCTGAAATAAAAATAACAAACATTCTTGGGAGAAAATTAAAACAGATGTACTGAGATTAACAATGAAACATAAGCCATAATAAGGTATAACACATATTTTGGTATTATATTGCTAATACAAAGGTAAAAGCATCTTCTTACAGATATCACTAACCTTTAAAAAGTGCACATAAAATTTTCTATTCCGTAAAACCATATAGCTAACCAAGTCTTTTTTTTTTGCTGTTGTTTTATAAATTTTGTGGTTTTTTTAAACAGAAACTGAAATTTTAGCTATAGCAACTTTCCCTCTAAAACTTAGTGGGAACAAAACTTAAATTGTACTTCATGAATGATTTTGTTGTCCTTGTCTATTACCTTCAACACCACTGTGTGCCTAATATTAACTTCTCATTCTAGTTTATTATTGTCCATTAGCCAAAAAGCATAACACCACCTTATGACAGGTATCAAAAACAGAAGCAAAGCTGATGACATTAGGGGTACAGAGAAAAGCATTTTATATTTATTAAAAGATAGAGTTGCCTCTCATGTCTTACTGAATGCTTTGACTTTTTAGTTATTTACAAGATTGATATATATTTATTTGATATATTTGGTCAAGGTTCTTTGGCCTTGTTTACAGGATATACTATATTAAAGACAGGTTCATAACATCTAAATTATTTTGCTCCAATGTGAAATAAAAACGAAGAAAATCTGCTGTGAAGAAGAATTAGATTCAGTTATATGAGAATAAGAAGCAAGAATTGAAAGGGAATGTAAAATCAAAGGAAAGAAGAAAGCAATGAAAAGACCATGCAAAAGTAAGATAAGGAGACAATTTAAGCCATAAATGCTTTGGTTAGAAATTAATAGTTTTCTAGAGAGAGGAATTAAAAACAGTGGCCAAATGTTAGACAGATGCACAATTCTGAGAACATAAAGAAAAGAAGCTCAGAGACATTTCAAATTAAAGACACCTATTTTGGTGTGAATATAAAGACACTAGAGAGTAAATTAGAGAAAACCAAGAAACTGAATCCCCTTTTCTCTCTCTTTATATCTTTTCTTTCAAGGTATGATCTTTGAAAGAGTGGGGGTGGTGTGAAATCCTGGAATGATTCTCTGTGCTCTGAAATCTTCAGGTTACACCCTCCAGTGTTAAGGAATTCAAGGTGGAGTCCTGGAGAGAAACGTTGTCATTCTGTACCCCCGGTAGGACAATATTTCAGAATACGTCATTTCAGGGAAGTTCCTGAACAAGCTAAATAGAGCACACTCATATTGTGCCTTTATCTTGGATATCTTTGTTTTCTTCCTAGGAAACAAAGTCCGTTTGGCCTTGCCCATTCGGAGGAATCGAAAACGTACTGCAGTTCTCTCACTTCTGCTTCTGGCTAGACACTGCTGCCCCATCCGCAGGTGTGGGTGTGGAAAGGGCGGAGTGACGAGTGTGTTGAAAAACACAAGGGGCGAAAGGTTTATCTGGCATGCCATAGGCAGTGACCAGTCAAGAGGAGTGTGAAGGTTAAATCTAGGTGTCAACTTGATCATATGAAGGAATGCTGAGAAACCTGGTAGAGATATCTTTTTAGGTGTGTCCGTGAGGGTGTTTCCAGCAGAGATTAGTATGAGAGCCTGAGTGGCCTGGGTTGGAATGACTCAGTGTGAGCGGGAACCATTCAATCTGCTGGGGGTCCAGAGAGAGCAAAAGACAGAAAAACAGGTGAATCTCTCTCTATGTCCACTGGAGCTGGGATACGCTCTTCTCTCCTTTCTGTGGACATCAGCGTTCAAGACTTTTCAGCTCTTGGGTTCCAGGACTTACACCAACGACAGCATTGGCTTCCCTGATTTTGAGGCCTTCAAGAGTTGGACTGCGCCCTGCTACAGGCATTTAGTTTGCAGACAGCCTATCGTGGGAGTTTGCTTCATAATCACATGAGCTAATTCCCCTATCAAATCCCCCTCATATATTTATAACATATCCTATTGATTTTGTCTCTCTAGAGAACCCTGACTAATACAAGGGGACAGTGCCCAAATCAGCTGGAAGAACTATACCAGTGCTTACTGGCAGAAAACCACCTCTGAACTTGTCAGCAAGACCACTGAGTTGGAAGCTGGCTTACTGAGAAGCTGGAAGGGATTCATCAACATGGCCAAAATGTTCTCATATAATTTGCATTGACTTTTTCTTTTTATAATTGTGGAGGAAAAATATCTTTGTCCCTAGTGCCCTTTGTCATAACCCTGTTTTCTCTGTTGAATCAGAATAGTAATTAGTACAAAGTGGTATAAAATTAATAATTTACATGCTTGTGTAATTACACACCTGAAACAGGTCTAGTTCATCCCCATCCTCAAGAATCTCAGAGGCCAGGAAAACATCATTAAAAGGAGGAATCATCAACTTCCCTGAGTACCAGCCAAAATCTGAGAACATCCTGCAGAGGCCAAAACATTTCCCTTCTCCTGAGAGGCAATGTGCTGTCATGATTAAGGGATGATCTCTGAAACTAGAATGCCTGGATTCAAATGTCAATCTGTGTGACCTTGGCAAGCAACTTACATGGTCTGTGCCTCAGTTTTCTCATCTATAAAGTGGGAAATATTATAGAATCTACTCTATAGGGTTTTGGAGGGGATTAATTCAATATATATGTGTAAACAATTTTAAAAAGTGCCTGGCACATATCAAGCACACATACGTGTGAGTTACCGTTATATTAATGGTAGGGTCTAGAGTCTATTTACCTCTGCGTTTTCCCCCAACATTGCCATGCTCCTGCTTCATTGTCTACTTTCAGTTGTGATAAAGATACTTACCCCTGTGGACCAGCCATCTACAAGTCTTCTCATCAAGCAGCCTAAGACTCAGCTCATCTAGCAATTAGGTGAAGGACAGAAAGCAGATGTGTGTTCTGTGTAAGTATCCTTCAGAAAAGGAAATTAGAAAGAGGACTCATGGGAGAGGTCTCCATTTTAGGACATGCTGGGGACAAGGAAGCAAAAAATTCCAGACAGGTGAAGCTGGGTATTGTTAGAATGTGTATGTGTGAGAGAGGGTATTCATTCAAAATGAAGATGAATTTGCCCCTAGCATGAGGAAGGTTATCAAAACCGGTGTTTATTTAAGAAACTGCAAAACTAGAATAACAACAGAAAGGTGTAGAAACTTACCTAATTGTTTAAAAAAGTAATTTTTGTGAACTTCTTATATCTATGTTGATTATATTATGATTCAAAGGATTGCGTCATGCTACCTTTGATGTAAATTTCTTAAGAAAGCACAGGCTTTCGTGAATGTTCCATTTCCTGTTCATAATATGCTTCTCATGAAATGAGACCATTTGCTACAGGGGTCTTTATGCAGGGTGCTGCAGATTTCTACCTACTAGCCCACAGAACCTGGGTGACTCGATCTGCTACTTCTTTTAGAGACCGGTTTCCCACTTCAGCAGGAAATATAGCCAAATCCACATGACACTGAAATATATTTCAAGGAAGTTATTTTTAAAGAGGGGAGGCATATGATTTAGTAAAATTGCCTCTCTGAGATGCTACTGCTTGTTCTCCTTGCATGTCTACATTGCTACTTATTTTTATTCTTCTTTCTTGGTTTCTTTTCTTCTACTTCTTCCTTAGTATTGGTGTTATTTTTAGATGGCTCAGTCCTCTCCCTTTCTCTTAAACACCTCCAGTGTGTGACCTCATCCAGCAGAGCTCCCACTCTTGCATTGCTAATAAAATAGAAAGATACTTTCTGAAGAACTATTCCAAGAGTTCTTCAGAATTTTCTCTCTTGTATCAAAATATATCAAATTGACTTTCAGTCATTTGTGTGGGAAACAGAGGTGGTGCCTAAAAATCCATATCAATAGAGACTCCAACATGTGAGTGAACTCCTGGCTGCAGAAGTCGTATGAGGAAACTCAACTGAGTCTTGTTATAGAAAATCTTGAAAATCTTTTTCCTATTTGTTAAAATTATTTGGTTTTTCAAAAAATTGATTAACAATTTTGGATGAGTTCTCCAACTGGGGTAGTTTATTTTTAAAAATTTAATCTGTAATTCATAGAAGTGTTAGTGTATTTAAATTTCAAGGACCACTTAATCTGCATCAATGGCTAGAAATATTTGAAGTAAAAGAGAAAAAGAGAATTTTTGTACAAAGAAATAGATAAATGAAAAAACTGGAGGCAGTATAGGAAAACTTTGTGAAACTGCACAGGAAAGCCAAATGCGCTCTCAGAAACTTCATGCTGTTGAGCAAACTTTCTTTGAAGTTTCTTCGGCTATAAGGGAGACAGTACGAGGGGTAATTTGGAGGAAGAGACGACACATAGCTTGTAAGTGATTCAAAGTCTGGGAAGACATATATGTATTGCCCCTTAATTACCTCTTAATAACTAAGCAAGGAGAGAGATAGAATCAATCATCAGAGATAATTCTAGAAGGTGAAATTAAGTCCAGAGCACCAATTTTCCATGCCAACTCTCTTGAGGTCCTAGATGTGTACTAGTCCATGGAAGCATATGACTATTTAGTAGGACCCAATGTGATTTAGAAAAAATGATTACACCTAAACTTTGGGGATGCACCAAACTCAGCAGCAGTTAAGAATATTACTTAATACATCTAATTTCATCTAGCCATATGTTTCTTATCTATCATGGTGGAAGCATGAATGTTTACATCACCAGTGAACATTTTTCAACTTGAATAGTTGTTTTGGTTTTGAATAAGCAACCCAAGACCCTAAATAACTTCCCCAAACATGGCTAGCTCTACCCAAGCAAGCTCATTTACAAAATGGGGGTGGGGGTGGGGGTGATAGATTTCTTTATATGCTCCAGTAAAGAACCAAACATTAACAATCGCTATGGAATAGAATGGTAAATAAAAATAATATCCATGAAGATAATTAAGGAAAAACAGGATCTTTTTCATTCTTATTTTAGTAATGTTCCCGCACCCAAGTCCTAATATTTTCTTCTCTTCTAATTGGCAACCAGTAGAATACATACAATCTGAGGCATAGGGACAAGAAATTTCCTATGTAAGCCAGCTGCAAAATATATATTTGAGAATCACTTAGGTGAAGGGTCCAATTCCCCATCGTTAATCATCTAAGAAACTACACAAATAACCATTTCCTTTATAAATATGAGCCGGGTGGAGATTGGACACATTTACTTTAGTGTGTGTGTAGTCTGCATACACATATGTATAAATTCAATCACCTCAAATATATTAAAGTTTTCTGGGTGCAAGTATTATATTTTTAAGAATAATAAGGATATAAGTGATGCTGGAGGAAAGGTCTGGCGGGCCTGATAGTTGGCCTTGACCCACCCTGTCCTCTTACCAGGTTCTTGACTTCGCTACAGGAAAGAATTCAAGAGCAGAGTCACAACAGAAGATGAGGCAAGTTTCACATAACAGATCAGAAATACAGATTCCACAAAGAGAGTATGGCATAGCACCAGAGACCGAGCGGGGACCACACCAAGTTTAATATGAAAGTAAGAAAAACAAACTTAAAGTTCACTACAGAATGCAGGCTGGCTCAAGAGAGTGAGCAGCTGCTTGGTGAAAGTAAGTTTGAAACAAAAGAAAGAAATACACATTCCATGGGCAGAGTGAGGGCTGGCCCCGGGGGAATGGGCAACAACTCCACCTTCTGCTGGGTTTGGCTTTTATACTTTCACTATCAGATGAATATTCAAATAAGGGGGTGGTTCCCAGTTATGTAACATAGTCTTGCACATGCTCAGTTGGTCTCCTTTTTGGAACATGTTCATCGGGCAAATCCCATCATAAGCACCAGACATATATTTTTTTTTTTTTCTGTCTTTTTTCGTGTCCGGCAACGGATCACAACCCTCAGTGTCGCGCCCGTACCGGGCCGGGACCGGCAACGGGATCGCAACCCTGGGTGTTGTGCCCGCGCCTTGCTCAGCCAGTGAGCGGGAACCGGTCTGTATGTGGGATCCGAACCCTCGGCGGGAGCGCCGCCGCGCTCCCAAGCGGCGCACTGTCGCCACCGGGCCGGCCCTACAAGCACCAGACATATTAAAGAACATTCTGCGCTCTTTAGCACCCCTAGTGGAAAGTCATTCCGCTACCAGGGTTATATAACCTTTCTTTTCTGAGCATGCTCAGCCACTAGGTTTGCATAAGATGGCCCCCTGAGTTCTCAATTTCCTCCTGTTGGTGCCAAAAATAGGTCTAACTAGCAGCAGTAACTTTCCTCTAGGGGAGGGCCTAGAAGAGGGGCCTGAAACCTTGGGGAATGGCTTGTAACCCAGAGGCATGTCCTGAAACCCAAACCCAGGAAAACTGTGCACCTCTTATCTCATAAAAACATAAGTTTAATAAGATCTAACATCTTATTAAAAGAGATTTGACACAAATGCAAATTAAAATATATGATATAATGTAAAATATAGATAACATAAGAAACTTTATACTTAATTCAGGGAGATATGGATTTGGAAATCATGTCCATATTAGCAATATCAGAAGCAATAGGAAGTAATCAGATCATTTATACTAAAATTATATCATCAATTATTAAGCTATACTGTGTTGTTTACTGTTTTATATGTTAATTTACTATTTCTCACAACTCTTTGAAGCAGGTGTTATCACCCACTCCCTTCCTCCATTTGTAGAGGTGGAAGTAGTGCTCAGAAAGCACAGATAGATAACTTGCTAAAATTCACATTAGTAGGTGGTAGACAGAGATTTGAACACAAGTCTGTCTGGTCCAAATTTTTTTTTTTTCTAAAAAGATGACCGGTAAGGGGATCTCAACCCTTGGCTTGGTGTTGTCAGCACCACGCTCAGCCAGTGAGCAAACCGGCCATCCCTATATAGGATCCGAACCCGTGGCCTTGGTGTTATCAGCACCGCACTCTACCGAGTGAGCCATGGGACTGCCTTGTCTGGTCCAAATTTTGAATTCTATTATTACATCTGTTTGCTTCTCTCACAAGGCAAATAGTTTAGCAAGATAAAGCAACAACACCAAAACATGGGACCATTTATATTAAGGTGATGTATTAGTCTGTTTCTGTTGCTTATAAAAAAATACCTGAAACTGGGTAATTTAATAAAGAAATTAAGTTTGTTTCTTACATTTCCAGAGGCTGGGAACTCCACAGTCCATGGGCCACATCTGGTGAGGGCCTTCTTATTGGTGGTGACTCTGTACAGCAATGCAGGGTATCACATGGCAAATGAGCTGAGCATGAGACAGCTAACCTCCTCATTTGCTCTCCTTTTACAGCCATCAGTACCATCCCACTACTCAATGAATGGGTCAGTCCATTCAAAGGGTGCAGTCCTCACAATCTAATCACCTCTTAAAATCCCCACCTTTTAATCACCACGGTTGGGTTTCCCACCCTCTTAACACTGTTACAATGAAGACTGAATTTCCAATATAGGAACTTTGGGGGGACACATTTAACCAATAATAGGTGGGATGCAGGGATTTAGGTGGGATGAGGAGGGGGCGACACAAAAACTACAGACATAGTCAGAGAAATGAGAAAGGAATCACACATTATGTATATCATTTCATGTGAGGAGGGAGAGAAGCTGCTTGAGAGAGTAAAGTGAATAATCACAGAAGAGTGCAGAGATGTAGATGAAGGGAGAGAAAAGACCATAGTTGTGGTGAGGTGTAGAGATATTTTTCCTTGGTGGTAGGGTGGGTTGATAAATTTCAAGATACATTAATAAGATTACAGACAAGGTAGTCATTTCTGAATGGCTTTATGTGTTGTTATAGGGCCTTTAGAAACCTGTTGAAGTATTGCTACTTACAAAGAAGGTTCTTAGTAATACAGATGCCAATTTTAACCATTCCTAATAGAACAAGCCAGAAGAGACAGATGATGGGAAAGTATGGGCAATAAGATGTTGAAATTTTGAGTGTCATGACACTTAAAAGCAGAAAAATAATGGTGAACATTTTTCGTCTTGAATAGGTTGTTTTGTTATTCTTAAGCAAGAAACCCAAGACTGTCAATAATGTCCCCAAATATGACTAGCTTTACATAAGCAAGCTAATTTATAAAATGGTTTGTTTTGAAATGTTTACTTCAGTAAAAACAGATACAAACACACACACACACACCAACTTTTAAAACTGTGATAAAACTGTAAGTTTTAGTGATATTTCATACATTTGTGGTATTATCAGAAGCTGAGGCTGGCTGAAATTACGACTGGTTTATGTAATCAGTTGGCACTCTTGTCTCCTTTTCCAAACTGATCATGAAGTGTTTGGATCCAGACAACAGATGGAACCAAACAACAGTGACAACAACAATGTAATATTACAGACAGAAGACCTGGGCTTGACTCTTTGCTCTGTTATTTACTAGCTAGTGAGTGTAGGAAACCAACTTCAATTCACCATAGCTCAGTTGCTTCATCTATAAAAGGAGGATGATAATGCTATATTGGAACAAAGTTGTGTGGTAATATTTGTGAAAATGCTACATTACTTGAGAAGTATTTTAAAAATATAAGCATTTGCTGCTGTTTTTCTGTTTCTGCATACCAGTTTCCCTCCCTTCTCTCTCTCTCTTTCTCCCCCCCATCTTTATCTCTAAGTCTATCTGTTTCTTTCTATTTTTCTTTTTTGGTCATTGTTTATATGATCAAACCATAATCTTAAAGTGAATATTTGAAAAACAAGCCCAACTATGAAAAATTCCTTTTCCATGTATTCATTTTATTTTGCTTATATAGTAAGTAAAATCTCCACCTAAGGAAAAATAGGTCAGTTGGAGAACATAGATTTTTATTAAAGCAATAACACATTATAGGAAAAAATCTTTAGGGTTATGGGATCATTTTTCATTCTCAATCCAGTTTTAATTTAAGGGTTTGTGTGTTAGTTTTGGATTATTTTCCAAATCAGCTACTCAGACAATGACTAAAATTGACACATTACCCAAAGTTATAAATAAAGAGTATTAGTGTGATTTTTCTTTCAAACTATGCATGAATTATATTAAATCATTTAAAGATTACTCCAATCAATTTTTTTTTAATGTAAGAAAAAGATGCCCCATAAAGAGCACTTTACAATTTCCTCCTGGCTCCCTGACACTTGCGTTGCTGTTATACACTGCTGTTGAATATTTCTCCAATGCAAAATGCAAAATCATGATGGAAAATTTCATCGTTTGACTTTCTATGTTACCTTACTACAGACAGTACACTTAATCATTGTATTTTACCGATTAGATAAGGCTTCATCCTTGCTTTCTCTTTTCCTCCAACGATTTAATATTGTGGTTGACTTGCACACTTGTAATTAAAAAAGAGACTTATGAAAGTGCATTGCAAACATGACACTTAGCCTTTAGCAATCAGTGCTGGTGACTATATTCAATAATAATACAATTCAAAACAGTATGATAGTTTCAATAATTACTCCTGTCCTTTCAAAAAATAGTTAAACACACAGTTGTGTTTGATATTACAAGCAAAGTGGTAACTAGAGTAGAGGAAGGGTGAAACAATATTAATTTGCTCTGCAACTTTAAGGTGATGGGTCAGAAAGTATATCCAAATACACACACACACGCACATACACATGTACACATGTATCTCTTGACAACTCTTTGTGTGTTGCCATTTTGTTCCCATGGTTTTTACAG
>NW_007737113.1:24516-28541 GCF_000696425.1 Galeopterus variegatus
CTGTCATGATTAAGGGATGATCTCTGAAACTAGAATGCCTGGATTCAAATGTCAATCTGTGTGACCTTGGCAAGCAACTTACATGGTCTGTGCCTCAGTTTTCTCATCTATAAAGTGGGAAATATTATAGAATCTACTCTATAGGGTTTTGGAAGGGATTAATTCAATATATATGTGTAAACAATTTTAAAAAGTGCCTGGCACATATCAAGCACACATACGTGTGAGTTACCGTTATATTAATGGTAGGGTCTAGAGTCTATTTACCTCTGCGTTTTCCCCCAACATTGCCATGCTCCTGCTTCATTGTCTACTTTCAGTTGTGATAAAGATACTTGCCCCTGTGGACCAGCCATCTACAAGTCTTTTCATCAAGCAGCCTAAGACTCAGCTCTTCTAGCAATTAGGTGAAGGACAGAAAGCAGATGTGTGTTCTGTGTAAGTATCCTTCAGAAAAACCCCTGTGGACCAGCCATCTACAAGTCTTCTCATCAAGCAGCCTAAGACTCAGCTCATCTAGCAATTAGGTGAAGGACAGAAAGCAGATGTGTGTTCTGTGTAAGTATCCTTCAGAAAAGGAAATTAGAAAGAGGACTCATGGGAGAGGTCTCCATTTTAGGACATGCTGGGGACAAGGAAGCAAAAAATTCCAGACAGGTGAAGCTGGGTATTGTTAGAATGTGTATGTGTGAGAGAGGGTATTCATTCAAAATGAAGATGAATTTGCCCCTAGCATGAGGAAGGTTATCAAAACCGGTGTTTATTTAAGAAACTGCAAAACTAGAATAACAACAGAAAGGTGTAGAAACTTACCTAATTGTTTAAAAAAGTAATTTTTGTGAACTTCTTATATCTATGTTGATTATATTATGATTCAAAGGATTGCGTCATGCTACCTTTGATGTAAATTTCTTAAGAAAGCACAGGCTTTCGTGAATGTTCCATTTCCTGTTCATAATATGCTTCTCATGAAATGAGACCATTTGCTACAGGGGTCTTTATGCAGGGTGCTGCAGATTTCTACCTACTAGCCCACAGAACCTGGGTGACTCGATCTGCTACTTCTTTTAGAGACCGGTTTCCCACTTCAGCAGGAAATATAGCCAAATCCACATGACACTGAAATATATTTCAAGGAAGTTATTTTTAAAGAGGGGAGGCATATGATTTAGTAAAATTGCCTCTCTGAGATGCTACTGCTTGTTCTCCTTGCATGTCTACATTGCTACTTATTTTTATTCTTCTTTCTTGGTTTCTTTTCTTCTACTTCTTCCTTAGTATTGGTGTTATTTTTAGATGGCTCAGTCCTCTCCCTTTCTCTTAAACACCTCCAGTGTGTGACCTCATCCAGCAGAGCTCCCACTCTTGCATTGCTAATAAAATAGAAAGATACTTTCTGAAGAACTATTCCAAGAGTTCTTCAGAATTTTCTCTCTTGTATCAAAATATATCAAATTGACTTTCAGTCATTTGTGTGGGAAACAGAGGTGGTGCCTAAAAATCCATATCAATAGAGACTCCAACATGTGAGTGAACTCCTGGCTGCAGAAGTCGTATGAGGAAACTCAACTGAGTCTTGTTATAGAAAATCTTGAAAATCTTTTTCCTATTTGTTAAAATTATTTGGTTTTTCAAAAAATTGATTAACAATTTTGGATGAGTTCTCCAACTGGGGTAGTTTATTTTTAAAAATTTAATCTGTAATTCATAGAAGTGTTAGTGTATTTAAATTTCAAGGACCACTTAATCTGCATCAATGGCTAGAAATATTTGAAGTAAAAGAGAAAAAGAGAATTTTTGTACAAAGAAATAGATAAATGAAAAAACTGGAGGCAGTATAGGAAAACTTTGTGAAACTGCACAGGAAAGCCAAATGCGCTCTCAGAAACTTCATGCTGTTGAGCAAACTTTCTTTGAAGTTTCTTCGGCTATAAGGGAGACAGTACGAGGGGTAATTTGGAGGAAGAGACGACACATAGCTTGTAAGTGATTCAAAGTCTGGGAAGACATATATGTATTGCCCCTTAATTACCTCTTAATAACTAAGCAAGGAGAGAGATAGAATCAATCATCAGAGATAATTCTAGAAGGTGAAATTAAGTCCAGAGCACCAATTTTCCATGCCAACTCTCTTGAGGTCCTAGATGTGTACTAGTCCATGGAAGCATATGACTATTTAGTAGGACCCAATGTGATTTAGAAAAAATGATTACACCTAAACTTTGGGGATGCACCAAACTCAGCAGCAGTTAAGAATATTACTTAATACATCTAATTTCATCTAGCCATATGTTTCTTATCTATCATGGTGGAAGCATGAATGTTTACATCACCAGTGAACATTTTTCAACTTGAATAGTTGTTTTGGTTTTGAATAAGCAACCCAAGACCCTAAATAACTTCCCCAAACATGGCTAGCTCTACCCAAGCAAGCTCATTTACAAAATGGGGGTGGGGGTGGGGGTGATAGATTTCTTTATATGCTCCAGTAAAGAACCAAACATTAACAATCGCTATGGAATAGAATGGTAAATAAAAATAATATCCATGAAGATAATTAAGGAAAAACAGGATCTTTTTCATTCTTATTTTAGTAATGTTCCCGCACCCAAGTCCTAATATTTTCTTCTCTTCTAATTGGCAACCAGTAGAATACATACAATCTGAGGCATAGGGACAAGAAATTTCCTATGTAAGCCAGCTGCAAAATATATATTTGAGAATCACTTAGGTGAAGGGTCCAATTCCCCATCGTTAATCATCTAAGAAACTACACAAATAACCATTTCCTTTATAAATATGAGCCGGGAGGAGATTGGACACATTTACTTTAGTGTGTGTGTAGTCTGCATACACATATGTATAAATTCAATCACCTCACATATATTAAAGTTTTCTGGGTGCAAGTATTATATTTTTAAGAATAATAAGGATATAAGTGATTGGAGATTGGACACATTTACTTTAGTGTGTGTGTAGTCTGCATACACATATGTATAAATTCAATCACCTCAAATATATTAAAGTTTTCTGGGTGCAAGTATTATATTTTTAAGAATAATAAGGATATAAGTGATGCTGGAGGAAAGGTCTGGCGGGCCTGATAGTTGGCCTTGACCCACCCTGTCCTCTTACCAGGTTCTTGACTTCGCTACAGGAAAGAATTCAAGAGCAGAGTCACAACAGAAGATGAGGCAAGTTTCACATAACAGATCAGAAATACAGATTCCACAAAGAGAGTATGGCATAGCACCAGAGACCGAGCGGGGACCACACCAAGTTTAATATGAAAGTAAGAAAAACAAACTTAAAGTTCACTACAGAATGCAGGCTGGCTCAAGAGAGTGAGCAGCTGCTTGGTGAAAGTAAGTTTGAAACAAAAGAAAGAAATACACATTCCATGGGCAGAGTGAGGGCTGGCCCTGGGGGAATGGGCAACAACTCCACCTTCTGCTGGGTATGGCTTTTATACTTTCACTATCGGATGAATATTCAAATAAGGGGGTGGTTCCCAGTTATGTAACATAGTCTTGCACATGCTCAGTTGGTCTCCTTTTTGGAACATGTTCATTGGGCAAATCCCATCACAAGCACCAGACATATATATATATATATATATATATATATATATATTTTGTTTTTTTTCGTGTCCGGCAATGGATCACAACCCTCAGTGTCGCGCCCGTACCGGGCTGGGACCGGCAACGGGATCGCAACACTCGGTGTTGTGCCCGCACCTCGCTCAGCCAGTGAGCGGGAACCGGTCTGTATGTGGGATCCGAACCCTCGGCAGGAGCGCCACCGCGCTCTCAAGCGGCACACTGTAGCAGTGCGCCACTGGGCCGGCCCTACAAGCACCAGACATATTACAGAACATTCTGTGCTCTTTAGCACCCCTAGTGGAAAGTCATTCAGCTACCAGGGTTATATAACCTTTCTTTTCTGAGCATGCTCAGCCACTAGATTTGCATAAGATGGCCCCCTGAGTTCTCAATTTCCTCCTGTTGGTGCCAAAAATAGGTCTA
>NW_007737113.1:28588-31312 GCF_000696425.1 Galeopterus variegatus
TTTGCATAAGATGGCCCCCTGAGTTCTCAATTTCCTCCTGTTGGTGCCAAAAATAGGTCTAACTAGCAGCAGTAACTTTCCTCTAGGGGAGGGCCTAGAAGAGGGGCCTGAAACCTTGGGGAATGGCTTGTAACCCAGAGGCATGTCCTGAAACCCAAACCCAGGAAAACTGTGCACCTCTTATCTCATAAAAACATAAGTTTAATAAGATCTAACATCTTATTAAAAGAGATTTGACACAAATGCAAATTAAAATATATGATATAATGTAAAATATAGATAACATAAGAAACTTTATACTTAATTCAGGGAGATATGGATTTGGAAATCATGTCCATATTAGCAATATCAGAAGCAATAGGAAGTAATCAGATCATTTATACTAAAATTATATCATCAATTATTAAGCTATACTGTGTTGTTTACTGTTTTATATGTTAATTTACTATTTCTCACAACTCTTTGAAGCAGGTGTTATCACCCACTCCCTTCCTCCATTTGTAGAGGTGGAAGTAGTGCTCAGAAAGCACAGATAGATAACTTGCTAAAATTCACATTAGTAGGTGGTAGACAGAGATTTGAACACAAGTCTGTCTCGTCCAAATTTTGAATTCTATTATTACATCTGTTTGCTTGGTGTTGTCAGCACCACGCTCAGCCAGTGAGCAAACCGGCCATCCCTATATAGGATCCGAACCCGTGGCCTTGGTGTTATCAGCACCGCACTCTACCGAGTGAGCCATGGGACTGCCTTGTCTGAGATAACTTGCTAAAATTCACATTAGTAGGTGGTAGACAGAGATTTGAACACAAGTCTGTCTGGTCCAAATTTTGAATTCCTTGGTGTTGTCAGCACCACGCTCAGCCAGTGAGCAAACCGGCCATCCCTATATAGGATCCGAACCCGTGGCCTTGGTGTTATCAGCACCGCACTCTACCGAGTGAGCCATGGGACTGCCTTGTCTGGTCCAAATTTTGAATTCTATTATTACATCTGTTTGCTTCTCTCACAAGGCAAATAGTTTAGCAAGATAAAGCAACAACACCAAAACATGGGACCATTTATATTAAGGTGATGTATTAGTCTGTTTCTGTTGCTTATAAAAAAATACCTGAAACTGGGTAATTTAATAAAGAAATTAAGTTTGTTTCTTACATTTCCAGAGGCTGGGAACTCCACAGTCCATGGGCCACATCTGGTGAGGGCCTTCTTATTGGTGGTGACTCTGTACAGCAATGCAGGGTATCACATGGCAAATGAGCTGAGCATGAGACAGCTAACCTCCTCATTTGCTCTCCTTTTACAGCCATCAGTACCATCCCACTACTCAATGAATGGATCAGTCCATTCAAAGGGTGCAGTCCTCACAATCTAATCACCTCTTAAAATCCCCACCTTTTAATCACCACGGTTGGGTTTCCCACCCTCTTAACACTGTTACAATGAAGACTGAATTTCCAATATAGGAACTTTGGGGGGACACATTTAACCAATAATAGGTGGGATGCAGGGATTTAGGTGGGATGAGGAGGGGGCGACACAAAAACTACAGACATAGTCAGAGAAATGAGAAAGGAATCACACATTATGTATATCATTTCATGTGAGGAGGGAGAGAAGCTGCTTGAGAGAGTAAAGTGAATAATCACAGAAGAGTGCAGAGATGTAGATGAAGGGAGAGAAAAGACCATAGTTGTGGTGAGGTGTAGAGATATTTTTCCTTGGTGGTAGGGTGGGTTGATAAATTTCAAGATACATTAATAAGATTACAGACAAGGTAGTCATTTCTGAATGGCTTTATGTGTTGTTATAGGGCCTTTAGAAACCTGTTGAAGTATTGCTACTTACAAAGAAGGTTCTTAGTAATACAGATGCCAATTTTAACCATTCCTAATAGAACAAGCCAGAAGAGACAGATGATGGGAAAGTATGGGCAATAAGATGTTGAAATTTTGAGTGTCATGACACTTAAAAGCAGAAAAATAATGGTGAACATTTTTCGTCTTGAATAGGTTGTTTTGTTATTCTTAAGCAAGAAACCCAAGACTGTCAATAATGTCCCCAAATATGACTAGCTTTACATAAGCAAGCTAATTTATAAAATGGTTTGTTTTGAAATGTTTACTTCAGTAAAAACAGATACAAACACACACACACACACCAACTTTTAAAACTGTGATAAAACTGTAAGTTTTAGTGATATTTCATACATTTGTGGTATTATCAGAAGCTGAGGCTGGCTGAAATTACGACTGGTTTATGTAATCAGTTGGCACTCTTGTCTCCTTTTCCAAACTGATCATGAAGTGTTTGGATCCAGACAACAGATGGAACCAAACAACAGTGACAACAACAATGTAATATTACAGACAGAAGACCTGGGCTTGACTCTTTGCTCTGTTATTTACTAGCTAGTGAGTGTAGGAAACCAACTTCAATTCACCATAGCTCAGTTGCTTCATCTATAAAAGGAGGATGATAATGCTATATTGGAACAAAGTTGTGTGGTAATATTTGTGAAAATGCTACATTACTTGAGAAGTATTTTAAAAATATAAGCATTTGCTGCTGTTTTTCTGTTTCTGCATACCAGTTTCCCTCCCTTCTCTCTCTCTCTTTCTCCCCCCCATCTTTATCTCTAAGTCTATCTGTTTCTTTCTATTTTTCTTTTTTGGTCATTGTTTATATGATCAAACCATAATCTTAAAGTGAATATTTGAAAA
>NW_007737113.1:33118-34340 GCF_000696425.1 Galeopterus variegatus
TACACATGTATCTCTTGACAACTCTTTGTGTGTTGCCATTTTGTTCCCATGGTTTTTACAGTAAAGTATTTCTCTCAGTAAGTTTATTTCTCATATGATCTGGAACTGCCCTGAACTCCAAGAATAGTGATTCCTCTTAAATGAGACTCATATAGTAAATAGCAGTGATATCCTAAGTCATCATAATTGATTATATGAAGTTTGTCTTTCGTGTGCTCAATACACCACGTGAGATTTCTAGCTTCCCGGACTTCCTTCTCTTCAGGCAGTAAAATTTCTTGCAATCTCTGCCCTCCCCTTTTATTTTATGCTGTCCGATCACAAATAAAATGTATTTCAGCCTACAAATCACTATTGCACATTTATACCTTTACCAGGCATGGAATTGGATACTGTGAATAATTGACATTGTCTTAACTTATAAAGAGTTAACAGCACTGGGGAAAGAAATATGTGAACAGCTACAAGACAATCAGAGAAAAGGATGTCCTGATAGCTGGAGAATGTACACTTTGATTATGACACAGAAGAATGGGATCAATTCATGTTTGGAGTGAATTAATGCCAGTATTTTAAGGGGCATTTTCAAACTGAGCTCCAATATTATAAGCAAANGTGAATTAATGCCAGTATTTTAAGGGGCATTTTCAAACTGAGCTCCAATATTATAAGCAAATTCCTTGCTAAACAACAAAACTTAGTAAACATTTTAGAGGACATTAAAAACTAAGTTTCCACTATGCTGCGAAATGTAGCAGCCATTCAGGGAAAATGGAAAGAGTGTGACATGAGGTGTGAGTCCCAAGCACTGGCTAAGGAGGAAGGACAGAGTTCTGACCTGCTTTCAGTGTATGGCTCTGAGGTTTAAACCTAATGGGTAGGCATATGGTCCAAAGACACAAATGAGTTAAAGTATTCTAGAAATGATCTACAAATTGTTTCTAATTTTGAAGATAGGATAGATTACAGGAGTTAAAAATTTAATAAATAGTCAAAACTAGGGACAAAAAAGCTGGTTAATCATGATTTTAATCATCAATTTTGAATATGTGGTAAAGCTTGGTGACTAATATTTAGAGTCTAACTGGTATGCCTTTCTGGAGTAAAAAGAGGCACTATTAGTGATTACATCAGGACAGTTGTGATAAATAGAAAATGACCCCCGGAAAACTGTGGTATATGGTCACCCCCCAAAACTCCAGTTCTAAGAACAGGCCCAATG
>NW_007737113.1:34892-50912 GCF_000696425.1 Galeopterus variegatus
CCCGGAAAACTGTGGTATATGGTCACCCCCCAAAACTCCAGTTCTAAGAACAGGCCCAATGTGAGGCCATCTGACATTGGCTTTTCTCTCCCCTTTTCTCGTTTTCCTTTCTGCCTCCCTTCTGCGATGATAAAGGCCACTTCTATGTCAACACACTTCCAACCCTTTGGGGAGATAGAGAATAAAGAGCTAGGACTGCAGCAGCTGGCTTGTCTTTTCCTTCACACTTGAGGAGACAGTCTCTTGCTCTATCACTTTGTCCCCAAGCATGGAATTCTTTAAATTTTCCACAGCAGAGCTAACAGCAGCCATTTATGTTTTTATATTTAGTTAACTATATTGAGACATAAATTACTTACAATTAAATATTCTCATTTTGAGTTTATAATTCTGTAAATTTTGAGAAATACACACCCATGTACATATACACCACTATAGAGAAAATATAAAACATTTCCAGCATTCCAAAAACTTCATTCATTTTTGCAGTCATTCATTTCACCTCCAGTGTTTTCTGAAAGTATATATTAGTTTGCTATTCTAGACTTTCAGGTAAAGGTACTCTTTTGATTTTGACTTCTTTAATTCAGCTTGATAATTTTGGGTTCATCCATAATGATGTATGAATGTATCAAGAATTCACTCTGTTTTATTGCTCAGTAGTATTCAATTGTAGGGATATATACCACAGTGTGTTTATCCGTTCACTGGTGGTTAGACATTTGGTTTGTTTCTAGTTTTAGGCTATTATGAATAAAGTTACTATGATGATTCATAGACAGGTCTTTGTGTGGATATATGTTTTTAATTTATCTTTATTAAATACTTTGAAATGGAATTCTTGGATTGTATGGTATAACTGAAAAATAACCCAAGTTATTATCCAAAGTGGTTGTTCAATTTTACATTCTCATCATCAATGAATTAGAGTTTCAGCAACCTCAACAACACTTTCTATTGTTAGTCTTTAAATTTTATCTATTCTTGTAACTGTGCAGTGGTATCTCATTGTATTTTAATTAACATTTTTCTGATGACTAATGGTGGAGAACAACTTTACATATGCTAATTTTGCATATGTTCTTCTGCAACATCCATTCAAACTCTTTGCCCATCTTTCTCCAAATTTTATTATAAAATTTTCAAACATACAACAAATTTTAAACAATTTTACAGTTAATATGTACATATCCACCTACATTCTATCATTAAATTTTGCTGCATGTTTTAAAAAATTATGTATCTATTCACTTATCCATTTTTCAACCCGTCCATCAAAGAAACATTTTTTTCAGAGTAAATTGCAGATAACAGTACGTTTTCTCCCAAATAGCTGAATATGCAATTTATTAAGTGGATTTTAATATGTATGGTATCGGATGTGATTTTTACATTAGAAATACATGCTCTTGTGTAACAAAACCATATCAATGCACAGAATGTTGCCTTCACCCTAGAATATTTCCTTATACCTTTTCGTGGTCAGTCTTGGCTCCAACTATCCCAGGAATTCACCTTTCTGAGTTTTTTCATCAAAGATTAGTTTTTCCTGTTCTAAAATGTTATTGAGAAGTTATAGAATAGTCATAAGTTTATATTTCATTTTTTCCTGCCAATAGTTTTATGAGATTTATTCATGTTGTTGTATGTTTCCTTTTTTTGCAAAAATTTCATTGAATATTTATCTTTTCATTCCCCTACTCATGGAATTTTTTCCAGTTAAAGTCTATTAGGAATGAAGCTGGTACACTCTTGTACAATGCTTTTTGTAAAAATATATTTATTTCTCTTGAGTAAAGTCCTAGGAGTGAAATTGATGGATTATAGGGTAAATTTACATTTCGATTTACAAGAAACTGTCATAAATTTTTCCAATAGGGTTGTATTTTATACTTCTACTAGTAATGTATGAAAGGTCTGGTTGTCCCATGTCCTTGCTAACATTTAGTGTTGTCAGTCTTTTTATTTTTAGTTATTCTGGGGTAGGTGGAGTGGTATCTCATTATAATTTTAATTTGCTTTTCCCTGATGACCAGTGACATTGGGCACTTTTTCATGTGGTTATCGGACATTTGTATACCATTTTTAATAAAATGTTAGTTCAAATCTTTTTCCCATTTTAAAAATGTGGTTGTTTGCCTTTCTTACGTTTTTTGTGAGTTTTTTATCTATCCCGGCTAGCAGTCCTTGTTCAATGTTTTCTCTCAATATTTGGCTTGTCTTTCTTTTCCTAATAGTGTCTGTGTTAGTCAGCTTTTCTGTGTTGCTATAACAGAATACCTGAGACTGGGTGATTTTTAAAGAGAAGAGGTTTATTTGGCTCATGATTCTATAGACTGAAAAGCACACTATTGAGAAAGTGCAGCTGGTGTGAGTCTCAGGCTGCGGATGGATTATAGGATAAATTTACATTTAGATTTACAAGAAACTGTCATAAATTTTTCCAATAGGGTTGTATTTTATACTTCTACTAATAATGTATGAAAGGTCTGGTTGTCCCATGTCCTTGCTAACATTTAGTGTTGTCAGTCTTTTTATTTTTAGTTATTCTGGGGTAGGTGGAGTGGTATTTCATTATAATTTTAATTTGCTTTTTCCTGATGACCAGTGACATTGGGCACTTTTTCATGTGGTTATCGGACATTTGTATACCATTTTTAATAAAATGTTAGTTCAAATCTTTTTCCCATTTTAAAAATGTGGTTGTTTGCCTTTCTTACGTTTTTTGTGAGTTTTTTTTATCTATCCCGGCTAGCAGTCCTTGTTCAATGTTTTCTCTCAATATTTGGCTTGTCTTTCTTTTCCTAATAGTGTCTGTGTTAGTCAGCTTTTCTGTGTTGCTATAACAGAATACCTGAGACTGGGTGATTTTTAAAGAGAAGAGGTTTATTTGGCTCATGATTCTATAGACTGAAAAGCACACTATTGAGAAAGTGCAGCTGGTGTGAGTCTCAGGCTGCTTTCACTCATGGCGGAAAGTGGAAGGGGAGCCAGTGTGTGCAAAGAGGTCACATAGTGGGAGAGGAATAAGAGAAGGGAAGGAAAGGCGCTGGGCTTTTTCTAACAATCAGCTTTCAAGGGACTAATGGAGTGAAAACTCACTCACCCCTGAGGGAGAGCATTCATCAATTCCTAAGGCATCGCCCCCATGACCCTAACACTTCCCACTAGGCTCCACCTCCTACACTGCCCCTTTGGGAATCTAATCCCAATGCAAGCTTTGGAGGGCCAATCATATCCAAACTATAGCAGTGTTTCTTGGAGTCTGGAAGGTCTTACTTTACATGAAGTCTAATTTTTTTTTAACGGTTTATGCTGTTTGTGTACAATCTAAAAAAATTTGATGTTTCAAAGTCAAAAGATTTTTTCTCAAGTGCCCTATTCTTAAATTTGTATATTTTTCACATTTAGGTCTATGGTCCATTTCAAGTTAATTCTGTGTATGGTGTAAAGTAAAGATCACTCAAATCCCCCACCCCCCTTTCCTTTTTCTTTTTTATTTTATTTTTTTCATATGGTTATCCTGCTGTTTCAGCAAAGAATTTATGATGAATAACACTTTACTAAAGACTTGGGGAATTAAGTAAGAGAATTATATCTAGAGAGCAATTTATGTCTCCAGTGGAAACTGAGTTAACTTTTCATTTTAAAGAAGAGGGGAGAGTATAAAAATGCCTGTATAACCATGCTTACTAAATAGTATCGATGGAGAATGAGTGAGTATTGGTACGGACCTGTTTGAAAGTGTGGGTATTACTGAGCAAGCCCATATTCAAGGTGCCTCTAGAGGACGTCTGCCACTTCATCAACATAGCCGCCACCTATCAGACTTGAGACGCTCTCCCAATCTAGCTCTCCACCTGTTTACCAAAACAAGAGACTACTTTTTCTTCACCTGCTTACAGCACTCTTAATGATATCTAGACTCCTCAAACTCCTACTCAAAGAGAATAAGGCCCAGGAAGAGAAGACATTTCTCTGTCTTCCCAGTCTTGGTCCACTTTCCAATGACTCAGATTTCTTGTTTTGTTTTTTCCGTATCTCATACTTTTCCAGATACTTGACAGTGGAAATGAATATTTCCTTTAAGAGATTTCCCTACATCCTACCCACAAGGATGTGGTCCTACCTTTTGTTTAACAAGGCCATCATATCAGATTACAATAGTTCAACTTCCACACAGGAGATACACGTAGATAGATGAAAGATGTTTTCTTACATTTCTTCTTTGGAAATTATCTAATAAAAAAAAGAGCTCCTTTATTATTTAGAATTTCTTGGACTCTGGGTTATTTGATCTTCATTAGTTACACATGGTGATATCAGGGTTAAAGACCAGATTGCATCATGCCTAGCCAGGAAAGCTTATTTTTTCACAGTACTGCAATGTGAGGAAAAGACATTCTTTGTCCATTACTTTGATAGCCTTTTGGAGCTCAACCTGTTACCTCCTTTGTGTAACAGTTTAAATAAGAATAAGTGTACACATTTTTCCGGAATAAGCAATACTTTGAAGCAATAAGCAATATAAATCCACACGTAGAAAATAACCTATTTTTCCAAAATAAATATTGTATGCTATTTCCATCAATGTTTTAAAGATCTTATGGCTAACTTCCTTCCAAAGTTTGTGCTCTCAGGTATTGCTTTATGGTAGTCTCTGCAAAGTCTCTGCAAGAAGTAAGCTTTCCCTGGGAATAGAAGGTCAGCCCTAAGTTCATGCCTGCAGAATGCCCCTTTCTCCTTCTTCCTTTGACTTGAGGAATCACTGCCTGTGCAATGGAAAACTAAAAATTTCAGCTAAGTCAATATACAAGTGGTAAATCTGGTTATTAAGCTCACTTATGCTATCCCTATCTCTTTAAAATAATGATAAAGAAATTATAGTTAATATATTCTTCATTTCTAATCAGTGAGTACTTAGTGAAGAAAAGGAAAAATATTAGAAAATGTAAATTTTGATTGATTTTGTTATCGAGTGTGGCATCATTTATACTGATTTATTATAACTTAAGAAATAAAGAATGTGAAAGATTAGTTAGCTTGAGCAAGGTGATCCACTGAAATGATATTGGATTTCTACACCATAAAAACTCTTGGACAGGGACATTCAGGGCAACTTATTCCTTTCCTTTCAAAAAAATAAAAATAAACATACTTAGGCTCATTTTTACAATGTCTCTCTATATTAGCCATATGTGAATTGATTCCACCTGAATCCCACTTCTGGCTGATAAGTAGATTTTACATGTGTGTGTGTGTGTGTGTGTGTGTGTGAGAGAGAGAGAGAGAGAGAGAGAGAGAGAGTATATATGTGAATGCAGGGAATATATATACATGTATGAATATATACCTGTGTGTGTGTAATGATGCAATATTGGATATTGATCTGTTTGAAAGTGCAAGTATCATATATTTATCATGCATGTCCCTGCTCTGGAAATCATGTTTGGTCTCCCATGTTAATACGACATTGGCAATCATATTTGAATGCAGGGAATATATATACATGTATGAATATATACCTGTGTGTGTGTAATGATGCAATATTGGATATTGATCTGTTTGAAAGTGCAAGTATCATATATTTATCATGCATGTCCCTGCTCTGGAAATCATGTTTGGTCTCCCATGTTAATACGACATTGGCAATCTAAGGTTCTCATCCTGAAAAAAAATAATCTCCAAGGAGTTCTTTAGAAAATATGATAATGACAAAAGTTTTAGGTCAACAAATTTTTAGAAAAAAAATAGCTCAGGGATACTGTTACATTGGCATTGAATAAGAAGGCCAGGTATGCCAACCCAAATGTTCATATATTTCTGATTATTTTCCTTGGTGCAGCGTAGTCCATAAATATCTCAGCAGAGTCCATGGATAATTTCCATTGTTCAAAATCAAAATATTCTTAGAGTACTTTGCTAAAATTCATGCTTCTTAGCCACATTCAGACCACTTGAGTGAATCTCAGGGCAAAAATGCTAGTATCTGTATTTTCTGGAAAGCAATTTTGATGATTTTATAGCCTGGTGGATATAAAAGCTTTTGCTAATCTCTTAATCCTAGCCAGGCATTGCCATCACGAGGTCAGAGGTGAAGAGACTGTTCGTAGTAGCAGGTTTACTTGGCAGGAAGCATCTGACTAAGGTGAAGACTTCCCAGTTGCTAGAAAAGCATAGGATTTGGTAGAATGAGGGAAGCTTCTTTAGGGGCAGAACAAATCATTCGCTGATCAATAGGATTACTCACATTTTTCTCTGAAGGAATCGAGGTAGGCTGGGCAGGGATGGCTCTTGTCATTCCTAGGATGGCGGTGGATTAGATGCTGTTCCTGAAAACAAAAAAAAAAAAAACAAAAAAAATAAAAGACAAACAAACAAACAAAAAAAAAACAAAAAAAATAAAAGAAAGAAAAGTCTCTGAAGAGCAGAAGACAGAAATAGTGTCTTATGTTCAGGAATGAATTATCTCATTTTTCTGAAATCTTTACTCCTGGCATCTCTACTTCTGATTCCAGTGCCCTTATCTCTTTTAATGTCTGGAATCCTGGCAGTAATATTTGCTTCTTTCCTTACCTCTTAGACCTGTCACTACATTTCAACAATTTACATTTTCTAATGTCTCTGGAATCTAGTTTCATATAATGCCTACATATACACAAAAGGTCAGGACTAACTATTTTATATATGTACATTTTTATAAATCCTTACTGTTCTCCTTGCCTCCATTCTCACTCCCATTCCAATAGATCACTTTGACATATTAACTCTTTTGTATAAATTTTTTAGTGTAACATGCCAAATATAGTGCACATCCCTTGGATCAGGTTAGTAAGCATATAAATATTAGAACTGAGAACTGAGGCTGAGAACTGAGTGGTGCCGGAATGAACCACTTTAAGAATATAAAGAGGGTCACAGGTACTTTTTGCTAAAAAAAATCTTATTTTTCACAGGAGATATAAAACATTATATTTATATGAAATAAGGTTGTCTTAAGGAAAGAATAGTTGTTTGAATGTTCTGCTCCTACTTTGCTAACATTTCTCTCTTTGCCTCTTAGCCTACACCTAGTGTTTAGCTGTGTATAGCCAGAATTCCCAAAGTATCCCTTGTAATTTTACAATTCTGTGTCTCTTCCTAGAATGGTCATGCCCCTATAGTAGAAGTCTGGAGTAAAGGAAACCTAATCAGAGACAGTTTACATTATTATTTAGCTTGCCTGTTTGTTTTTCTTTTTCCTTTAGCAAAGGGAACTTGTCAGTTCTGTGAAACAGAAATAGCATGTGAATCACTGAAGAAAACCTCTCCTCAGAGGTCAGATACTTTGGAATCACTGGCCAATCCCCTGAAGGCACTGAAGAGTAGCCTTGCTTAGGAAGATGTTTGAGTAGAACCATTGTGCAAAGGAAAGGAGTTACACAGTTCACTTTATGTTTGCTGATCTAATAGATAAGGGGCTTCACCCTTTTGTAAACTCAGAAAAAAATAAGGAAAAGCAGCTCTGAAGGATGTAGGTGTTGGGGCCAGGATTCCTTGTCCATGAGTAATGGGGCTGACAGACCCCTGAGAGGTACAGCAGCCCAAAGACCTGAACATTAGAATGTGCAACTTGGGAGCCCAAGAACAGGTCATCTTGGCTGAGCTTAGCTTTGAAGGAATAGGATGATACTTCATCAGGGACATATGGTGGTGGTTCATACTGGGATGTGGGTCAGCAATATGTCCTCACAGCCACAGCCCACCATCTCCTGTTACACTCTATAGGCCCATCTGTAGGACTGGTTTTAAAAAATGAAAATTTAACCTATCTATCCTTTTTCCAGGCCAACACATTTCTGGATTGAATCATTTCTTGGGGTTATTGAAAAAATGATGCAGAGGGCAAAAGAAGATCTTAAACTTACTGCCAACAAGGCAGATGTGAACTCAAGGAATTAACTGGGAAAATAAGAGAAATATGAGTATGCTGGCCCCTTAATTTTGTATCAGTTGGGGTCTATCCATAAAACAGAAAATATTCCACATATGTAAATTTGAGGCAATTTAAGGTAAGATGGTAAAAAAAACAAAAACAAAAACAAAAAAACAACTGAAAAGCTCAGCAAAACATGGGATGACTAAGCGATTCACAACAGCAGAAGGACATTGCAAATCCTAAACCAGAGTGACAGAGGAAGCAGGTGATATTACCAGAATCTAAGGGCTTGGGTCACTCAGTAGAGGCAGAAATAGTGGTGGGTTTTCTCAGTTGCAGCTGCTGAGGAAAACACACAGAGAGTGCTAACGATACCTCCAGAGACAAAGCAGTGCTACCTTCCAATCCCCAGATAGTGTCTCAACTGGCCAAACTGCAAGTTAAAGGGATCATTTCCTTTGTGAGACAAAAAAGAGGAAGAATCAAATGGACCTGAGGGCAAACAAGCCTAAGACTGACATAATTTGTATTTCAATTAGTCTAGAGAATATGAATTTATTATTCAGGACTTATTAATTTCTCATCATTTTTCTCTTCATTTAGACCTTCCTACTTCTTTCTATAGATGGACCCATGTGAAATTGCTGACATTCAACTACTCTTGGCAAAACCACATTTTCATATGGTTCAGCTTAATATCTTCCCTCATTGTACATGATACACTGCTGAGAGTTTGTAGGGTATAAATGAAATTGTCCTCACTTATTTAAATACATGTCTCCTTCCTCGAAGCTGTAAGCTTTTTAATGGTTGGAATGTGCCTTACTTAATTTTACATCTCCAGTGACAAGCATAGAGTCTGGTTCAAAATTGGAACTTGTTAAGTGTTCGTTGGATGAAACAAGAAAGAAAAAATAGTTTTGCATTATAACCTGAATTATTAGATAATTTTACATAAGCAAAAAGGTAGCATTCAATTAAAATATTTCAAAATAATTATTTTTCTTATTAGAAGACACCACAATTTAGAAATATGGATATGCTAAATAGTTAATCAACATTTAGGTATTTAAAGTTGGGATTTGTTGCAGACATACTATGTACTTACAGAAGATTGAAATACATAAAATGTAGGTATTAGGACTTAACTAAATCTAAACTTAAAGTTATATATGTGTTGCTTTACACAACCATGTTGCATTAGTCAGGATTCTCCAGGGAAACAGAACCAATAGGATATATCTATTGATAAAAATAAAGATAAAGATATAGATATAGATATATAAAAGGAGATTTATTGCAGAAATTGGCTCACATGATTGTGGAGAATGAGAAGTCCTGTGATCTGCCATCCACAAGCTGGAGAACCAGGAAACCAGAGGTGTAATTCAGTCTGAGTCCAAAGATCTGGGAACCAAGAGAGACAAGGGAGCTGTATAACTCCCCAATTGGAGGCCAAAGCCTGGGGGGGGGTGTGTGGCAGGGAGGGAGTGGGTGGGGCCTGGTATAAGTATTAGAACCCAAAAGCCCAAGAACCAGGAGCTCCGATGACAGGAGGATGTAGATAAACTCAAGAAGAGAGAGAGAACTTACTCTTCCTCTGCCTTATTTTTTTTTTTTTGGGAGGGGAGGGGCCTTCAATGGATTGAATGATGCCTGCCCACATTGGTGAGAGTGGATCTCCTTTACTTGGTGTATGGATTCAAATGCCAATATCTTTCAGAGCACCCTCTCAGACACATCCAGAAACAATGTCTTACCAGATATCTGGGCATCCCTTAGCCCAGTCAAGTTGACACACAAAATTAACCATCACATGCATTTACTACACACTTTCCAACTTTGTTAATTTTAATTCTTCAACTCTTTCACACTATTTATTATTACTTATAAGAAAAGAAAGATGAAGTAAGCTTCTCTTAGTCATGAGCCTAGTATCAGAAACTTACTGTTTTGTGGGTAAATTTTAGTATCATATTGTAGCTAAAGATGGAAACAAAATATGGAACTTTAGTGCATAATAGATTGTTCTTACCTTAATTTGAAACTGCACAGTTAATAAATGAAACCCTAGAGTGACTGATAAAACTATATTCTCTTCCATAAAATAATTTGTCCAGTAAAGTTGTAAATAACATGCTCTCTCCCTCTCTTTTATTTATTTGTTTAAATAAATATGAAAGTTAGATCAATGAGGACAATGATAAAAATAAGTTGAAAAAATAAGTTATTTTTTTCTCCCAAAAGTTGGTAATTTTTATGCCAGAGAAAAAAGCATGAGGTGGGTTTTTATTTGTGGAAAAAGACAAGAAGATTAAAAGGCAAAAGGAGCATTTCATCACTTTGTTTTGTTTTGTTTTTGAGTGCGCATTCTGTAAAGATGCCTTTATGATAAGGTAGTTACCATTTTCATTGAAGCCACAATCACCTATTTATTTACTACAGGAAGTCACTAAATACATGAAGATTTTATCATTTGCAGACACAGAACCTCCCATTGGACAAGGAAAATGATGAAGCTGGAACTGCACGAAACAGCACAGAGCAAATAAAATAAAGATCTCTGGTTCATGGTTATTAAAACATAGAGAGCCATGAAAAACTATCAGCTAATGTGTGTGTGTGTGTGTGTGTATGTGTGTGTGTGTGTTTGTGTGTATATATACATATACATATACATGTATATATACACACACATGCACACATATATTTTTAATGAGGTTGGGCAATTTGTGGTGTGTGTATGTGTGTGTGTGTTTGTGTGTATATATACATATACGTATACATGTATATATACACACACATGCACACATATATTTTTAATGAGGTTGGGCAATTTGTGCACTCAGCTTGTTTTCCAAAAGATTTCAAAGAATTATTTGTGAGATCAATTAAATTCTTTCTTTCAATTTGATCCAATCACTAATCAAAGATTTATTGAAAACTCATAAGCAACGCTTTATTTGAGGTGCAAAGAAAAAAAATGGTAAACCTAATAAACACAGTCCAGTTCCTCTAGGATATTATTATCTTGATAGGGAATAAAGACTNGATAAAGATATAGATATAGATATATAAAAGGAGATTTATTGCAGAAATTGGCTCACATGATTGTGGAGAATGAGAAGTCCTGTGATCTGCCATCCACAAGCTGGAGAACCAGGAAACCAGAGGTGTAATTCAGTCTGAGTCCAAAGATCTGGGAACCAAGAGAGACAAGGGAGCTGTATAACTCCCCAATTGGAGGCCAAAGCCTGGGGGGGGGTGTGTGGCAGGGAGGGAGTGGGTGGGGCCTGGTATAAGTATTAGAACCCAAAAGCCCAAGAACCAGGAGCTCCGATGACAGGAGGATGTAGATAAACTCAAGAAGAGAGAGAGAACTTACTCTTCCTCTGCCTTATTTTTTTTTTTTTGGGAGGGGAGGGGCCTTCAATGGATTGAATGATGCCTGCCCACATTGGTGAGAGTGGATCTCCTTTACTTGGTGTATGGATTCAAATGCCAATATCTTTCAGAGCACCCTCTCAGACACATCCAGAAACAATGTCTTACCAGATATCTGGGCATCCCTTAGCCCAGTCAAGTTGACACACAAAATTAACCATCACATGCATTTACTACACACTTTCCAACTTTGTTAATTTTAATTCTTCAACTCTTTCACACTATTTATTATTACTTATAAGAAAAGAAAGATGAAGTAAGCTTCTCTTAGTCATGAGCCTAGTATCAGAAACTTACTGTTTTGTGGGTAAATTTTAGTATCATATTGTAGCTAAAGATGGAAACAAAATATGGAACTTTAGTGCATAATAGATTGTTCTTACCTTAATTTGAAACTGCACAGTTAATAAATGAAACCCTAGAGTGACTGATAAAACTATATTCTCTTCCATAAAATAATTTGTCCAGTAAAGTTGTAAATAACATGCTCTCTCCCTCTCTTTTATTTATTTGTTTAAATAAATATGAAAGTTAGATCAATGAGGACAATGATAAAAATAAGTTGAAAAAATAAGTTATTTTTTTCTCCCAAAAGTTGGTAATTTTTATGCCAGAGAAAAAAGCATGAGGTGGGTTTTTATTTGTGGAAAAAGACAAGAAGATTAAAAGGCAAAAGGAGCATTTCATCACTTTGTTTTGTTTTGTTTTTGAGTGCGCATTCTGTAAAGATGCCTTTATGATAAGGTAGTTACCATTTTCATTGAAGCCACAATCACCTATTTATTTACTACAGGAAGTCACTAAATACATGAAGATTTTATCATTTGCAGACACAGAACCTCCCATTGGACAAGGAAAATGATGAAGCTGGAACTGCACGAAACAGCACAGAGCAAATAAAATAAAGATCTCTGGTTCATGGTTATTAAAACATAGAGAGCCATGAAAAACTATCAGCTAATGTGTGTGTGTGTGTGTGTGTGTGTGTGTATGTGTGTGTGTGTTTGTGTGTATATATACATATACGTATACATGTATATATACACACACATGCACACATATATTTTTAATGAGGTTGGGCAATTTGTGCACTCAGCTTGTTTTCCAAAAGATTTCAAAGAATTATTTGTGAGATCAATTAAATTCTTTCTTTCAATTTGATCCAATCACTAATCAAAGATTTATTGAAAACTCATAAGCAACGCTTTATTTGAGGTGCAAAGAAAAAAAATGGTAAACCTAATAAACACAGTCCAGTTCCTCTAGGATATTATTATCTTGATAGGGAATAAAGACTAGGTGCTATCTATATCAGTACGATACACAAGACTCTGATGAGCCATGTTGTATATACATGGAAATAGCTAACTCAAAGACTGAAATTCTCTTTGGCTACAGAAATATGAGATAAACATGGACTGGTGCCTAAGGATAGGTAGGAATCAAATATTTATAGATGGAGGCTGGGAGAGAAAAATATATTAGTATATGACCAGAGAGGGTGAGATGAGATAGGCAGGCTGGAGTGTACATTAACACCTTTAAAGAGGCTCTATGCAAGAGATGATATTGTCTCGTAGGTCAATTATATCACACGCCTGAAAGAGTAAAGCTGCAAGTTTGCCAAGACTACTCCTGCTTGTGGAACCTGACAAGATCAAATGGAAGCCTGCAAACTTGAGTGGTCTCCCTCTGGAAGATATTTTCATATGACATGATGACTCATAACTAATTACTCATGATGATTGAATGTGATTCTAGTAATATTCCAGTATCTTTTGACTTACCTGATTGTTTTAATGTGAGGGATTTGTGTTGAAGACAGGGGTGGACTGTGACATATATATTTGGTCTTCGTTCCTGTTTTCTGGCACAGAGTTCCTAAAGCACTTGAAATCTGATGAATGATAGAGTGTCCTTTGTATGTTAAAGAGATGGCTGATGCAGCCCTCAGGAAGCATAAGGATGGGAGCTTGTGACCAGAAAGACCAAGGCATGATTAGAAGGCTGGGACTTTCAGCCCCACCATCTGACCTGCAGGCCGGAGAGAAGAGCTGAATTACCTCTGATTGAATCAATTATGCCTGCCTAATGAAGCCTATTAAAAAACTCAAAAGGACTGGGTTGGGAAAGCTTCCAGATAGCTGAACACTTGGAGATTCCTGGAGGTTGCACCAGGAGAGAACATGGAAATATTCCTAGAGGGTGCACCTAGAGAAGGCATGGAAGCTTCTTGCATCTTCTCCCATACCTTGCTCTGTGCATCTCTTCTATCTACATGTTCTTCTGTATTCTTTATTACATCCCGTATTAGTAAACCAGTAAACATAAGTAAAGTGTTTCTCTGAATTTTGTGGGCTGCTCTAGTGTTGGGGCATTGAGGCCACACACTTTCTCCCGGGGCAGAGAACTAGCCATGACCCCACCCACATACATGTATGTAATCTGTTGAAAACATTTGCCTGTACAGGAGAGATAAAGATGGCCCTGACGAAAGCTGCCGGGGAGTGTCCAAGGAAAGACATAGTTTAAAATTATTGGATAAAAGATATTTCTGGGCTTGTGCTCACCGCGTGATTGCAATAGCAAAGCATTGGAGCAAGATGCATGCTCACATGACCTTTAAGATGATAGGTTGAAGTTAGGAAATCCCCTTGCCATATGCTTATAAAAGCAGGTGCTTGTGTGAAAATAAATGGAACTGCTTGACGGAACCACTGCTGCATCTGAGTGTCTCTCTGTGGGGCTGAATAGGTGGGCAGCATACTCACCTTCCTCTCGGGCTCTCCTGGCCACTAGGGTGGCAGGAGTAATCCTACTGGTTCCCTCTCTTGCTCATCCCATGGCGGGGAGATAAAAGGGGCTAGTGGGAGGTTTGGGGCCTGCTGCCTGTGAGCCCCTGCAATCTAGCAAATTAATCAACCCCCAAAAGGGGATAGTTGGAGCTCCAATTTATAGATATTTGGACGTAAGTATAGGTTTCAACCTACTAGTAATTGGTGCCTGAATTGAGGGGAGCAGTAGTATGGGCCTGAGCCCTTAACCTGTGAGGTTTTACATTATCTCCAGGTAGATAGTGTCAGAATTGAATTTAATTATAGAACACACAGCTGGTGTCCTGTGGAGAACTGATGGATTAGTGTGTAGCAAAAACCACCACACATCAGGTGTCAGAATTGTTTTAAGTGATATGTGAGTAAATGTAAGAAAAACAGTTGTTTTTTTCCCTATCTTACAGACATACACAAGAGTACATCAAAAAGTTCATGGAAAAGTTGAATTGAAAGATAATAAAAATCTTTCCATGAACTTTTTGAATGTGTGTGTGTGTGTGTGTAAAGGTTGATTTCACCTTTAAATCAAAATAGTATTCTATCATTTCCTGGTTTGACAGCTTCTTTTATTGGAATTCATGTATATTCCAAGAATATTATTCAAAAAGATAGAAGAAGCAACTCAAAACTTAATCATTAGTGTAGTGGTGTATGATGAGATTACAATTCATGCTATCTACCTATCATCTTCATTATTATCATATTATTATTATGGGTTTGGGAAAAGTGGCATCTCTTTAAGAATTGAATAAAATAGTTGAAAAGTATTTCTGAAGTATTAAAGAATCTTACTTATGGTCTTCCTCATTTTCCTTCTGTGTGTCTTGTGAAACCCATTTATTTAAATGAAAAAAATCTTAATAAATGGAAATTTAAACTAAGATTATTTTTCTTTAAAACATGCATATTACTAAAAGCTCAAATGCAATTCAGCAATAATTTATGTACAAGTTTTCTTTGTAAGAAATCCAGAAACAAATTGAAAGTCTCCTGCACCCTGGGGAAATGTCAAATAAGACTCCGTGAAGCTGGTAGGAAGAGTTGGGACACCCTATTGCTACTATCCCTACCCCTGATACAGCACAAGATGATCAGGAAAAGACCTAATTTGCTACGAGCTTCTCTCTGGGGAGGGAAGATGCTGATTTATAAGTCTAGCACACCAATTTCTCCAAGGAGGCATCTCAGAGGACTGCCTTTTGTCTTGCTAGTCTTAAAGCTCTGATGCAGCCTGTATAATCTAATTCATCTAAGAGANCTTTTGTCTTGCTAGTCTTAAAGCTCTGATGCAGCCTGTATAATCTAATTCATCTAAGAGATAATAGAGGAGGTAGTTTGAACTGGTAGATACCATATACATTCACTCTCCTTAGAAGAGTGAGCAGACAAAAACTGCAGATTTCTTCTTCTGGTTGGAGAGAAAAATATTTGTTAAAGGCCCACAGAATCTCTGTTTTTGCTGATTGTCAGGGACTTCTCCTATACAAGTCCAGTCTGAAGAGTGAGAGAGCTTTCTACTTTGCCTAATGTGCCAACACCAACTTAAAGAGTCAAGGAAAGTGAGGAATCAAGTAAAAATGTTCCAAACAAAGAAAGAAGATCAACCTCCAGAAAACGACCCTAATAAAAGGAATTATATGATTTACCTGACAGAGAATAAAAACTAACTCCCATAAAGATGCTCACTAAGGTCAAGAGAACAATGTATGAACAAAGTGAGAATTTCAACAAAGAGACCAAAAATATAAAAAAGTACCAAACAGAAATGATGAAGTTGAAAACACAACAATGGAACTAAAAAATTTCAATGGAAAGGTTCAACAG
>NW_007737113.1:51656-53730 GCF_000696425.1 Galeopterus variegatus
AAATGATGAAGTTGAAAACACAACAATGGAACTAAAAAATTTCAATGGAAAGGTTCAACAGTAGACTAGATCAAGCAGAATAAAAGATCAGCAAGCTCAAAGACAGGTCGTTGGAAATAACTCAGTCAGAGAAAAAAAATAACAACAATAGAAAGAATGAAAAAGAGTAAAGAAAGCTTAAGGGACTTATGAGAAACAAGTAAGTAGACCAATATATGCATTATGGAATTTCCAGAAGTAAGAGAGAAAAGACAAGAAACCTTCTTCAAAGATATATTGACTGAAAACTTTCCAAATCTGGGGAAGGGAGGGGACAGTCAGATCCAAAGATTCCAAAGAACATTAACAGGGTAAATTCAAGGACATCCACACCAAGACACATGGAAATAATAAAATTGCCAAAAGTCAAAGATAGAGTTTAAAAAGCAGCAAGAGATAACTTGTTATATACAAGGGAACCTTCATAAGGTTATCCACAGATTTTTCAGCAGACCTTACATGTCAGAAGGGAGTGGAATGATGTATTCAAAGTTTTGATAGAAAAAAAATATTTTTTCCAAGTAAGTATACTATACCTGCAAAACTTTCCTGAAGAAATGAAGGATAAATAATGATTTTACAGTGCAAACAAGCTAGATCTGCCTCCATGAAATGATCAGAGGAGTTATTTAATTTGAAAAAAAAAGAATGGATGACAGCAACACAATAGCATAAGCAAGTATAAATCAAGTTGATAAAGGCAAATACATAGATAAATAAAAACAACTGCATTACTGTAATGGTGATGGATAAATCACTTTTAATTCTAGTGTACAAATTAAAAGACAATTGTTTTAAGATAATAATAAACAAAATATATGTTAAAAGGTACACAATGTAAATGGATTTTAATTGTGATGACAATAACATGAAACGTGTCAAAGAAAAAAGTTAAAGTGCAGAGTTTTTGTATGTGATAAAATTTAAGATGTTTTCAGTTTAAAATAGACTATTATATTTCATGTAAGCCCCAAGCCAATCATATGCAAAAAAATTCCTATTAAATTTACAGAAAGGAAAAGGAAAAAGGAACTGAAACATATTCATATTTAAAAAATAAACAAAACACAAAGAAAGATAGCAATAGCAGAAAAAGACAAAAGAACTATGAGATTAACAGAAAACAATTACAAAATGGCAACAATAAATATTTCTCTATCAATAATTACTTTAAATGTAAGTGGATTGAACTGGAAAGACATGCAGTGGTTGAATGGATAAAAAAGCAAGACACAACTATATGCTATCTACCAAAAATGCACTTCACATTAAGGACACCTGTAGGCTGAAAGTGAAGGAATAGGAAAAGATAGCCCAGGCAAATGGTAACCAAAGAACCAGGAATGGCTATAATTAGATCAGGCAAAATAGACTTTAAGTCAAAATCCATTACAAGACACAAAGAAGGATGTTGTATAATGATAAAAAAGTAATCTATCAGGAAGATTGTAGTTGATTAAATTATGTCCCCACAAAACACATGAAGCTTGAATTGGGTCCCCCACATTTTATGCATTAGAAACTTGGCCCCCACTGTGACTGTTAAGATGGTGGGAAATCCTATTACATTAATTGAAAGTGGAACCTTGAAGAGGTGATTAAATTGTAGGTCCATGCCATAGTGAATGGATAAAAAATGGTGGGTATAAGCCTGGTTTGGAAAGCTTTAAAGGGAGAGTGAATGAGGACATTGGCATCTTGCTCTCTCTGCTTCTGCCAACTTGCAATGTGAGACTCCTGGGTCACCCTAACCACCACCAGATGTGTTCCTTGGAGCTTGGACTTCACAGCCTCAGAAACTGTAAGCAACGAATTTCATCTTTCTTTATGAATCACCCTGTTACAGGTATTTTTTTTAAAATAAGAAACAGAAATGGACTAATATGAAGATATAACAATTGTAAATATATATGCTCCAACATTAGAATACAAAATATATAAAGCAAATATTAACAGACTTAAAGGAGAAATAGCAATACAATAATAGTAGGAAAATTTAATGCCCTACTTTTGATAATGGATAGAACATCCAGAC
>NW_007737113.1:54084-54581 GCF_000696425.1 Galeopterus variegatus
TAAGGCAAGGATGTCCGCTCTTGCCATATCAATTCAACATAGTACTGGAAATCATAGCTGGAGCAATTTTGGATGACTTTCATCCAAAAGGTGAAAGAAGTAAAATTGTCCCTGTTTGCAGATTATCTCTTTGTCTTAGTCTGTTTTCTGTTGCTTATAACACAACGCCTAAAACTGGATAATCTGTAAAGAAACAAATGTATTCCTTACAGTTTTGAAGGCTTGGAAGTCTAAGGTCAAATGGGCACGTCTGGTGAGGAACTTCTTTCTGGTGGGAACTTTCTACAGAGTCCTGAAATGGCACAAGGAATCACATGGCAAGAGAGTAGGAGAGTTTCTTTCTCATCTTATAAAGAATTGTCACTCCCATGACAACAAATCAATCCATTAACTCATTACTCCATTAATCCATGAATGGATTAATTTATTCATGAAGGCAGAGCCCTCACAATTCAATCACCTTCTAAAGGCCTTAGCAGTTAATATTGCCACAGTTC
>NW_007737113.1:55802-56933 GCF_000696425.1 Galeopterus variegatus
TACAGAGTCCTGAAATGGCACAAGGAATCACATGGCAAGAGAGTAGGAGAGTTTCTTTCTCATCTTATAAAGAATTGTCACTCCCATGACAACAAATCAATCCATTAACTCATTACTCCATTAATCCATGAATGGATTAATTTATTCATGAAGGCAGAGCCCTCACAATTCAATCACCTTCTAAAGGCCTTAGCAGTTAATA
This sequence comes from Galeopterus variegatus, assembly GCF_000696425.1. Lineage (NCBI taxonomy): Eukaryota > Metazoa > Chordata > Mammalia > Dermoptera > Cynocephalidae > Galeopterus > Galeopterus variegatus. Next base: position 56,005 of record NW_007737113.1, read on the forward strand.
TTGCCACAGTTCTGGTTAAGTTTTAACATGAACTTTGGAGGGGACAAACATTCAAACCATAGAAATTTTATATATAGAAAATACTAAAGACTCCAGTAAAAAACTGTTAGAACTAATAAATAAATTCAATGAAGTTGCAGGCTGAAAAACTAGCATACAAAGATTGGTTGCATTTGTATACACTGACAACAAACTCTTTGGAAAGGATATTAGAAAATCAATGCCATGCCCTGGAGAGGCCCAAGACCTGTGGCAACTATATGTCCTGAGGCACTGGTATGACTGAGCAGGTAGGCCTCACTGCCGCTGGACCTCATCCCCAGCCTGGGAGAGTGGGTGCTGACCAGAGAGGCACGCCCCTGGAGAGGCCTGAGACACATGGTGACCACATGTCCAGAGGTGCCAGCACAACCAAGCAGGTAGGCCTCACCAGTGCCAGATACCCCCCCAGCCCGGGCAAGTAGGCACCAACCAGAGAGTCCCAAACCTTCCACCCACAGGCACTGAGGCAGCCATGCCAAATTGGCAGTCCTGGCAGGATCCTAGGCATACAATAGTGTTGAACCAGNATCTAACATACAAGTACAGAATATTTAACACAACATGAGTAGAATACACACTCTTCTCAAGTACACATGGAACTTTCTCCAGGATAGATTGCATATTAAGTAACAAAATAAGTCATAACACATATGAGGTCCCTTCAAAAAGTTCATGGACAGATTCATATTTCATGATAAAAATTCTCAACATACTAAGAATAGAAGCAAGATGCCTCAACATAATAAAGGCCATAAATGAAAAGCCCATAACTAACATCATTTAGTGATGGTGAACAACTAAAGAAAATTACCTCTGAGGTTAGGAATAAGGCAAGGATGTCCGCTCTTGCCATATCAATTCAACATAGTACTGGAAATCATAGCTGG
>NW_007737114.1:0-1742 GCF_000696425.1 Galeopterus variegatus
AAAAGAAAGGGAATGAAGCTATACAGGGGTAGTGTTTCTGTATTTCACTGAAGCTAAATATAAATCTAAAATACATTTTGGTAAATTAAGAGGTAATTCCTTGAGCAATCATGAAGGGAACAATTGAAAAATATAAATTAAATTACTAAAGCAATGAAAATGTTATACTGGAAAATAGCTAAATTATTAAATAAATTTCCAATTTAGTAAAATTGGGNAAACTAATCAAAAGACAGAAAAGATCAGATTGGATTAAAAAAACAAAATTCAACTATATTCTATCTTGAGGAGACAAACTCAGATTTAAATATACAAATAGGTGGAAAGTTAAAGTTTGCAAAAATATATATCAAGCAAAAAGCAATCTTAAGAGGGCTGAAGTGACTGTACTAATATAAGAAAATGAACTTTAAATAAGAAATATTGCTATTTACAAAAAGGGATATTTCATGATGATAAATAGCTCAATCCATCAATGTACAGCAATTATAAACATATACAATCTTAGCAAAAAAGTCCCAAAATACACAAAGCAAAAACTGAGAGAATCGAAGGGAAATATAGACAATTCAACAATCATAGTTGACAATTTCTATACCCTATATTCAATATCAGGTAAGCTGGGAGCCAGAAGATCAACAAGTAGACAACTTGAACAACACTCTATATACACCAACTAGAGCTAACAGATGATACTCAACACAACAACAGTAAAATACATATTCTTCTTAGGTTCACATGGGACTTTCTCTTGGATAGATGACATGTTAGATCACAAAACAAACCTCAGTGAATTTTAAGGGATTGAAACTTCAGTCCATTTAAGTGCAAAATATTTTCTCCAAGACAACAGAATAAAACTGGAAATGAATAACAGAAGAAAGTTTAGTACATTTAAAAATACATGGAAATCAGCAACCTCATGAATGACCTCATAAATATCAAGGAAAAAACAACCTCATAAATATCAAGGAAAAAAAATCACCAGGTAAATTAGAAAATAGTTTGAGGTAAATGAAAACAAAAACACAATACACTCAAGCCTAAGGATAGAGTTAACACAGGGCTCAGAGGGAAATATATAATTGTAAACACCTATATTTTAACAAAAATACCTCAAATCAATAAGCAAAACTTGCACCCAAGAGACTGAAAAAAGAAGAGTAAACTGAACTCAAATCAAACAGAAGAAAAAGAATAAGAAAGATCGGAATGGAAATAAATGAAATAGAGAACAGAAATACAGTGGAAGAAATTAGAAAAACCAAAGTTGGTTCTTTGTAAAGATAAAGTAGAGAAAACTTTGCCTAAATATAAAGACAAGACTCCAATTGCCAATCGTTTACAAACTTTTCCAAATAATAGAAGATGAGAAAGCACGCTTTCTAATTCATTACATGAGGCTAGCATTACTGTGATAACAAAGCTAGGCAAACTTTATAAGAAAAGAAAACTCCAGATCATTATTACTTTGAAAATATGTATATATAGAAAAATCCTCAATAAAATACTGGAAATTGAATCAAGCAAAATATAAAAAGGCTTATGATACACCAGACTAAGCTGGAGTTACTCATGATTGTAATCTTTGTTTAAAATATGAAAAGCAATCAATGTAATACATCACATTAATAGATTAAAAGACAAACTAAATATGATCACCTTAAGAAGCATAGAGAAAGCATTTTACAAAATCCATGCCTTCTGATGATAAAAACATTCAACAAATTAAGAATGAAAGG
>NW_007737114.1:2796-4213 GCF_000696425.1 Galeopterus variegatus
GACGATGAAATTAAGAAAATAATTCTATAAAAAATAGCATGAAAATTAAAACCAATAAGAATAAATTTAACAAAACAAGTACAATATCAATACACTAAAAACTGCGAAATATTGCTGAAACAATTAAAGAAGATCTGAAAATTGGAAAGTCAATGTATACTCATGAATGGGAAAACTTAAAATTTTTTAAAAAATGTTTTCAGCTTTATTGAAGTATAAGCAACAAATAGGAATTATCTTTTTTTTAGGTGTACAACTTGATGTTTTGATACATATATACATTGTGAAATGATCACCATGATCAAGTTAGTTAACATACCCATTACCTCACATAGTTATAATTTTCTTTTATCCTCTCTCTTTTTCTCTTTCTCTTTCTCTCTCTCTCTCTCTTCTTGTAGCCAGAACACTTATAATCTACCTTCTTAATAATTGCAAGTAGACAATACAGTATTGTTAACTGTGATCACCATGCTGTACATTAAATCTCCAGAACTCATTCAACTTGCATAACTGAAACTTTGCATCCTTTGAGCAGCATCTCCCCGCTTTGCTTACCCCCAGCCACTGGCCACCACCATTCTACTCTGCTTCTATGAGTTTGACTATTTTAGTTTCCACATACAAGTGAGATCATACAAGTGAGATATTTGTCTTTCTGTGTCTGGCTTATTTTACTTAGCAAAATGTTCTTCAGCTTCCTCCACATTGTCACAAATGGAAGGATTTCCTTCCTTTTTAAGGATTTGTAACATTCCATCTTTGAACAATTAGGTTGTTTCTATATCTTGGCTATTGTGAATAATGTTGCAACGAACATGAAGAGTGCAGCTATGTCTTTGTGATTCAGATTTAAATTCCTTTGGATATATACTCACAAGTGAAATTGCTGGATTATATGTTAATTCTATTTTTAATTACTTGAGGAACCTCCATACTATTTTCCATAATAACTATACCCAGCAACAGTGAACAAGGGTTCACTTTTCTTCACATCCTCACTGATATGTTTTCTTTCTTTCTTTCTTTTTTTTTTTTTGGTCATTATAGCCATTTGGACAGGTATGAGGTGATATCACATTGTGGTTNAAGACAAGAACACTCTCCTTTCCTACTTCTATTCAGCATTGTTCTGGAAGTTCTTGACAGGACAATTAGCCAAGGAAATAAATAAATAAATAAAAGACATTCAGATAAGAAAGGAAAAATTAAAACTATTTCTGTTTATAGATGAGATGGTCATATATAGAGAATCATAAGGAATCCATTAAATAACTATTAAAATAAATAAATAGATTCAGCAAAGTTTAAGGATATGAAATAAATACATAAAACTCAATTGTATTTCTACACTCCGACGATGAAATTAAGAAAATAATTCTATAAAAAATAGCATGAAAATTAAAACCAATAAGAA
>NW_007737114.1:5697-6713 GCF_000696425.1 Galeopterus variegatus
GACATCTCTATATAAGATTCGAACCCGCAGCCTCGGCGCTACCAGCGCTGCACTCTCCTGACTGAGCCACGGGGCCGGCCCTCTAATGTTTATTTGTTGGCTTTCTTTTGCGAAATATCTTCAGATCCTTTGTCCATTTTTTGTTGGATTATTAATTTATTTATTTGCTATAGAGTTATATGAATTTATTGTATATTTTGGATATTAACTCTATATCAGATATATGGTTTATAAATATTTCTCTCCTATTTTGTAAGTTGCTTTTTTGCTGTATAAATTGTTTCCTTGACTCTGCAGAAATTTTTTACTTTCGTGGAATCTCACTTGTCTATTTTTTGTTTTATTGCCTTTGCTTTTGGCGTCATAACCAAAAAATTTTTATCCAAACCAATGTCGTGAAGCTTTTTTTCCTGTATTTTCTTCTAGTAGCTTCACAGTTTCAGGTCTTATGTTTAAATCTTTAATCCATTTTGAGTTAATTTTTGTATATGTCATAAGATAAGGGTCCAATTTCATTCTGCATATGAATATCCAGTTTTCCTGACACCATTTATTGAATGAACTATCCTTTCCTCTGTGTTTTCTCAGCATCCTTGTCAAAGATCAGTTGAGTTTAAATGTGTATATTTATTTCTGGGCTTCCTATTCTGTCCTTTAATGCTGTTAATATTATTGAGATGCCAGCACTCCCCAAACTTATCTACATTCAACATGATTCCTATCAACATATCAATTTGCTTTTTTTACGGAAATCGGTGTCTGATCCTAAAACTCATGTGGAAATGCAAGAGAACCAGGAAAGGCTAACCATTCTTGAAAAAGAACAACAAAGTTGGAGCCCTCATATTTGTGGATTTCAAAGTTTAGTACACAATTGCAGTAATCAAGACAGTGTGGTACTGATATAAGGATAGATATAGATCAATGGGCTAGAACTGAATGTGCAGAAACAAACTCTTACATTTATGATCAATTTACATAATTGTAATCGCAATTTTAAACAAAGGTGCTATGAT
>NW_007737114.1:7243-11607 GCF_000696425.1 Galeopterus variegatus
ATGATTCATTAGAGAAAGAGCAATTGTTTTGACATTATGGCGCTGGGACAACTGTATACTAACATGCAAAAGAACAAAATTAGACCCTTACCTTTCTCCAAAATGGACCAAAGACTAAATGCAAGACCTAAAACTATATAACTCTTAGAAGAAAAGGTAGGAGTAAATCTTTGCAAACTTACGTTACATAATTATTTCTTAGATATGATATCAAAAGCACAAGATACAAGAGAAATAATAAATAAATTGAACTTCTTCAATATTTAAACCTTTGCACTGTAAATGATTCTTTCAAGAAATTGAAAAAAACAATCTAAAGAATAAGAGAAAGTGTTCACAAACAGCATTTTTAATAAGAGACTGATAAGTAGACTACATATAAAGATGTACAAATTAGATAAATTTTATGGCATGTGAATTATATACCAATGAAGATGCTTGAGAATCTATAAATAACAGCCGATTAATTTATTTGATTAATTGTATTTTTTAAAAAATAAAAGACATACTATGTGCCAAGCAATTTTCTGAGAGCTTTACAAATATATGTTCCCATGGTCCTTATAACAACTCTATTAAGTAGGCTATATAATTTCATCCTCATTCTACATATTGGGAAACCATGTTCAAAAATATTAAACAACTTGCTTAAGATTGTGCAGGCAGTAAAAAATGGAGCCAGGATTAAAACCCATGCCAATGTCTCTGGCTCTGTTGTCTGCATTTTAGTTGACTATTCTAGGCCATTTTTCATTTAGATCAATATGTGCAGTCTTCACAATTGTTAAAGAAACTTATTCAACATATTCTAAATAATAATAATAAAGAAAAAATTATCAAAACTCATTATCAAAAATTTGTCCTCCATAGAGTAAAATTTACAGTAATAATAGCATATATCAGAAAAGTGGCCCCAAATTTTTTAAAAAATCTAAACTTTGTCACAAGAAGCTTAATTTGCTGTTCACAAAAGGAAATTAAACCAAAAGAATAAAAAAGAAAAGAAGAGAAAAAGCAAATTTGAGAAAGTAGAAAATGTAAAGTTGACAAGGACAATCGCTGGATTTTGGAAAAGATTAATAAAATTGAAATATTTTAAGCAAAACAGATGAGAGAGAGAAAGAGAGAAAGAAGGAAAAATTACACACTACAAAAATTTAAAAAATAGGTATCACTACAGATACCCTAGACATTATAAAGGTAATGAGGATACTATGGGCATCTTTATTCCAATAAATTTCATAATTTAAATTAAATGAACAAAGTATTTGAATAAACAAATTAACTAAATGGACACAGAGAGAAATAGGAATAATGATCAACTTTAAGCCCTCTGTAGGCTACCATCTCATAAGGAGACCAACAAGCCACATGGCATAAGGTTGATTAAGCTGAATCTCTTCCTCCCTGTAAAGGGGCAACAACTCCCCCCATATGGGATTTATCCATGGTATGAGCTTGCCTTTCTAGTCAGCAGTGCTTCAAGCAGCACCACCATCCAAGGCTTTGCAGAGTATACAAACTACCAATGTGAGATCCCACATAACACTCCTTGGGCCGAAGGATTCACTCTAGGACAAGAGGTATAATGGTGGGCACATAGTTACGGTATTCACTGGCCCTAACACATACCAAACACCACATCGCAAAAGCTTTGGGCCTGGGAGTGACGAAACAGTCTTTTAAAAGTGTGTGACTGTGACACCCTGAGAAGATGGCATACTACTCTTCTGTGTCCAGTATAAAACTTAAACCAGTGTTTATTATATACTTGTTTCCCAACATGTAGACTATGTATGTTCAAAAAGACATTCCTGATAAAGTGCTTGGGGAATTTTTGTTTCCTTTCCCTTTAATATTGAGGGATTCAGCAACAACGCCACTAAATTTAAAGCCCCCTCTTCACCTTGGGCTCCTCATGACTGTTAACTAGTAAGCAAAGAAAAGAGTTAACATACTGTCGAGACTCATTGACTCTCATCATCGTGAGAAATAGGTCTGCTATTACATAATGGAAGCAGGAAGAAAAACAAAAAATGTTTAAGTGATAAACTAGATCATCACTTTATTCAGGAGTTTTATCTTTAAGTGGACAAGGATAATAATGACTTTAAACAGACATGATAATTGAGGATTCTGTCACTTTAGGTATGATGGTCTTGTTTAACCCATCAGACAAGGCACCAACACTAACAGAAGTTTTCTTTGAGGTAATGAGAATCTAGAACTGGTGGTGGTAGAGAGTATGAGTATCAGCAGTAGCCTTGAAATCATTCCAGACCAGGAGGATTGGATATTCCCCAAACCTTCCTAATGAAACTTCCCCCAGATTTTGTGTCTGGAGAAGCTGTGCCCAGATGGAATGAACTAAGGTGAGAAGATGAGTTGAGCAGTGGAAGCAGTAGACTGTGGTAGACGCTGTTGGCGCCCTGTCCACACCCTCTCCACTGACAGTGCCCCATACCCCAGCTGCTATGAATATAAGCATCTGATGGCTTACAGCTTCACTGTTCTCTGGAAAACTGCTGTTGTCCAAGGAAATCATCAGAAAAGGCATGGAAACTTGTACCCTTCACCCAGAAGTGCACTACAGACAATGACTTACTGATAGGGAGTAAAAAAGCTATCCTTGTCTGGAGTTTGTACGACTCTGTCATTCAGAGCTTCTCATTTGATCAGTCTAAGAGCAGAGGTCAACACAAACATCTCTGATTAGTTTCTTGTCTCAGTTCTATCCTTTTCCCTCACTTTTTTAAAAACAGATTTCTCCTGAGAGCGTTTCCTCAATAAATCATTTGCACCAGAATTCCATGTCAAGTTCTGCTTCATGAAAACCTCGCTGAGAACACCCACCACTCACAAGACTGAGTCTCTTAGACTTAACTAAACAAAAAGTGACAATATTTTGTATAATAAAGAAATATTTTAGATAAATGAATACAGAGGGGTTGGAAATAAAGTAATGCAAAACGTTCTACCAGACAAATATGAATCAAAAATGTTTTCATAATAAAACAAGTTTCTGTTCTTCATTTCTGGTTCAGTTCACCACCATTTTTTGTCTGGAATATTGCAAAAACCTCCTAACTGTTCTCATCTCTAATTATCTTGCTTCTTTCCATTTCATTTTCCACACAGCAATCAAGATGATAATTATTAAGTGCAAATAAAAAGGCAATAGACATGAATGCAAAAACAAATGGTGATATATTCATACAATGTTCGTTGAGCAATAAAGTACTAGTAAAGTTGAAATGTCTGTAAATAAAGAATACAGAATCAGCTGATTCTATTTTTATTTGTCAAATGACGTTGGTGCTAATTATTTTCTTTTAAAGACTTTGTTTTCTCTACTTCCACTTATAAATTTGGGTATTTCCATGGATCTCTAATAGCATACTAAAAATAGTTGGATCTAGTCATTCTTACTGACTCATGAGTATGACTAAACAATTGTTTCATTTCGGATTATAATATGAAAACTCACACAACTCTTTTCCTTAGTAATTATGTCTGCTTGGGCTAATTATTTAATCTTTTTGAGCCCTACTTTAATCATCTTTAAAACAGAAAAAAAAATTCCAAATTGCAGGGTGTTGAAAATCACACATGTAACCTCTCAAAGGCATGTATTAATCTCAATAAATGATGCCTATTTTCTTTACCTCCTCCTCTCCTTTTACTCTTTCTTTCATAGTAAAAAAGAAACAGTTCATATTATATGATTTTTTATTCTAAAATTTTAATATTCTAAAATCATTTCTAATAGAGCAAGGAAAAAAATTAAATTTTATTTTAAAAATAATTTTAGTATGTAAAATGTCTCAAACATTATTATTGTTACTGCTCTAGACGTTGATTGAAATATGAAAGGGCAGAGTTACATACATATATAATGGAACAACTTCTTTATGTTACACCAAGTAAGTAATATACAAAAGAGAATGTTTAGGTTTTGTTGCTATATTTTCAGAATGTTAATAAAAATTTTCAGAAAGATAATATGTTTACATGTCAGCAAGAACACAAAGACATATCTTTAGTATGCTCAAAGAGATATCTCTAATTTCTTTCAAAATCTTCAGAAAAATCAGGAGGGAAAATCACTTTATATTGCAAATTAAATAGAATTATGTAAGTTACTGGAATAGAACTCTTCATGCTGTAAAAAATGCATGATCACATTTTAGAAAAATCCTCTTAGGAGACTATGTTTCTCATTGCCTCTACCACTGTCAAAAATAGCAAGAACAGCAAATACCAGCCCTCAAGGTAATTCTGATGATAAACAGTGCCAGAATTTTGATCAAGGGCTTAATTCTTACATTAAAGGATAACTTAAGTCCCCCCCCCCCCCCCCCCCC
>NW_007737114.1:11617-33181 GCF_000696425.1 Galeopterus variegatus
CCCCCCCCCCCCCCCCCCCCCCCCGCCAATACCAAGTTTTTATGTTGGGAATAACTAATGGCTACCAAGATATAGTTCTTATTTTTTTCCCCGTAGTAATCAAACTGACTTTTTAGACTTTTTCAAATTGCAGGCAAACTAAAACTTTTAAAAAATATTTGTGTTTAGAAATAAATGAAAATGCTGCTTAGCCTATACCATAATTTCTTCAACTGCTCTGATAAAATACTCACAGGCTTTACTCAGAAGCAGTCACAGCTTCTAAGGATATGAGAAGTTACTGTAGTTATGCATGTTTTTATAGCAACATCACTGTATTTACCTCCATTCGGGAAATAAATTACTCTTATTTGTTAGCTCTCATTAAATAATAAAGAAAAAAATATGTGTTTATATTACAGTTGGTATAAAAAGAGTATGGGTTTTCAATAAAAAAATCTGAATTTGAATCTTGGTTCTGTCCCTTATAAGCTGATAGATCTTGGGACAATTTAATTAACCTCTTTAGACCCCAGTTTTCCCATGGGTAAAATGTAAATAATTAAATGTATACCATTATTGAGAAAAGCAAACAAAAAAAAAAGGAAGGAAGAGAAAAAGTAAAGCATCTATAACAGTGTTTTGCAAATAGTATACACTCAATAACTGTTAGTCTTTTTCTTCTACACTATAATCAACATATGACACCTTACTGGAAAGAGCTAGAAAAATAGACATATTTATATTGTGCCATATTGTATTTTATTTAGAAGATACAATGTTTATATGAGAAGGTATAACAGAAGAAAAACTTCCCAAATTTACTCTCATTAGCTCAAATATCTCTTCCAAACTGTACACTTGTGAGTTAATTGCCTTTTTCAAACCTCCACTTTTGCTGTTTTTAAGATAGTGCATACTTAATAAAACAAAGCTGAACTATTGATTTCTCCCCTCTCCCCATTCCCCTTCATAATGGCTTTTTTTCCTACAGATATTTCCAAATCAATAAATGGCCCCAGCATCCACTCAATCACATAGGTCGGTCCTCAGGCACTTTGATACTTTCTTTCTCTCCCCCCCCCCCACATCTAATGTATTCAATCTAAGTAGTTTCCATTCTTCTTTACAAAAATGTGTACCATCCATTTCTGTTCTTCATTTCTGGTTCAGTTCACCACCATTTTTTATCTGGAATATTGCAATTACCTCCTAACAGGTCACATCTCTAATTATCTTGCTTCTTTCCATTTCATTTTCCACACAGCAATCAAGATGATAATTATTATTTTTTATTAATTATGAATATTCATGAGACACAAAGCTGATTGTCACTCCTGTGCCCAAGATGTGAAAGCCAGATCCATACTGGCAGCATGCCCATTACCACAAATTGCGATTGTACCCTGTGTCCTCCACCCAGTTTTCCCTGACCTCCTTCTCCCTCTCCCTTTCCCCACTCTACATTGTATCCCTTGGTATTATCTCTCCTTCTGCAAGTCCAACATCCCACTGTGGTCTTTTTTTCCTTCCTTCTTTCTCTTTTAGCTCCCACATATGAGCCAGCACATGCGGTATTTATCCCTCTGTGCTTTGCTTATTTCACTCAACATAAGTTTCTCCAGGCTCATCCATGTTATTTGCAAATGGGAGAATTTCATTCTTTTTTATGGCAGAGTAGTACTGCATGGTGTATATATCCCACAGTGTCCTTATCCAATCATCCATTGATGGACATTTAGGTTGGTTCCATGTCTTGGCTTTTGTAAACAGAGCTGCAATGAACATGGGAGTGCAGGTATCCCTTCAACATGATGATTTCCATTCCTGTGGGTATGTACCCAGAAGTGGGATTGCTAGATCATATGGAAGATCTATCTGTAGTTGTTTGAGGAACCTCCATTCTGTTTCCCAGAGTGGTTGTACTAATTTACAGTCCTGCCAACAGCGCAGGAGTGTTCTCTTCTCCCCACCTTCGCGAGCATTTGTTAATCACCATCTTTTTGATTATAGTCACTCTAACTGGGGTGAGGCAGTATCTCAATGTAGTTTTAACTTTCATTTCCCTAATGACTAGTGATGTTGAGCATTTTTTCATGTACATGTTGGCCATTTGTGTGTCTTCCTTTGAAATCTGACTATTCAGCACCTTTGCCCATTTTTTTAATAGGGTTATTTCTTTTTTTAGTGTGTAATTGTTTGAGTTCCTTTTATATTATGGATATTAATCCCTTTTCCAATGCATAGTTAGCAAAAATTTTTTCCCACTCTGTAGGTTGTCATTTTACTCTGTCGATTGTTTCACTTGCTGTGCAGAAGGTTTTGAGTTTGATATAATCCCATTTGTTTATTTTTTCTTTTATTGCTTGTGCTTTCAGGCTCATGTTCATAAAGTCTGTGCCCAGACCTAGTTCCTGAAGTGTTTCACCTATATTTTCCCTTAGTAATTTTACAGTTTCAGGTCTTATACTTAAGTCTTTCATCCATTTTGAGTTGATTTTTAGTATATAGTGAGAGGTGCACATCAGGTTTTATTCTTCTGCATATGGAAATCCAATTTTCCCAGCACCACTTATTGAAGAGGCAGTCTTTTCCCCAGTGTAGACTTTTGTTGCCTTTGTCCAATATCAATGGCTAAGCTTGAGGGGTGATTTCTGGGTTCTCAGTTCTGCTCCAATGATCTCAGTGTCTATTTTTATTCCAGTACCATGCTGTTTTGGTTACTATAGCTTTGTAGTATAATTTGAAGTTACATAATATTATGCCTCTGGCTTTATTTTTTGTTTTTATGCTCAGGATTGCTTTGGCTATTTGGGGTCTTTTGTTGTTCCATATGAATGTTAAGATTGTTTTTTCCATTTCTGTGAAGAATGTCATTGGCATTTTGATGGGGATTGCATTGAATCTGTAGATTGCTTTAGGTAGTATAGATGTTTTCACAATGTTAATTCTTACAATCTAAGAGCATAGAATATCTTTCCATCTTTTTGTGTCTTTTTAAATCTCTTTCAGTAGTGGTTTGTAGTTCTCATTGTAGAGATCTTTCACCTCCTTGGTTAAATTGATTCCTAGGTATTTTATTTTTTTCATGACTTTTGTAAATGGGCTTATTTTCTTTATTTCTCTTTGTTAGTTCATTATTTGAGTATATAAATGCAACTGATTTGGGGGCATTTATTTTGTATCCTGCAACATTACTGAAATTATTAACCATCTCTAGAGTTTTTTGATAGAGTCTTTAGGGTTTTCTATATATAGTATCATGTCATCTGCAAATAGAGACAGTTTTACTTCATCTTTTCCAATCTGGATTCCCTTTATTTCTTTCTCTTGCCTGATTGCTCTAGGTAGTACTTCCAGTACTATGTTAAATAGAAGTGGTGAGAGTGGGCATCCTTGTCTTTTTCCTGTTCTTAAGGGAAAACCTCACAGTTTTTCCCCATTCAGAATGATTCTGGGGGTGGTGAGCTTGTGACAGATGTCTTTTATTGTGTTGAGATACTTTCTTTCTTTACCTTATTTGCTGAGAGTCTTTATCACGAAGGGACGTTGGATTTTGTCAAATGTTTTTTCAGCATCTATTGAGATAAGCACATGGTATTTGTCCATGAGTTTGTTGATGTGATGTATCATATTTGTTGACTTTCTTATATTGAACCATCCTTGCATCCCTGGGATGAATCCCACTTGATCATGGTGTATAACATTTTTAATGTGTTGCTGTATTCTGATTGCTAATATTTTGTTGAGAATTTTTGCATCTATGTTCATCAAGGATATTGGCCTGTAATTTTCTTTTTTTGGTTGTGTCTTTATCTGGTTTTGGTATCAGAGTTATGGTGGCCTCATAGAATGAGTTTGGGAGAGTAGCTTTCATTTCAATTTTTTGGAACAGTTTGAGGGGAATTGGTATTAACTCCTCTTTAAAAGTTTGATAGAATTAAGTTGTAAAGCCATCCTGATCTCGGCTTTTCTCAATGATAATTTTAAAACACAAAATGCATTGTTATTCTCTTGCCTAAAACCATTCAATGGTTTCCTTTTTCACTTAAAAATAATATCCATGCTCCGATACATGACCCACTAGGCACCTTACATTCCAGCTCCTACCTGGCTCTCCAAACTCTTTTCATGCCACTCTCTCCTCCTACTGATTGTATATGGTCCATAAGGGTCTCTTAGGTCCTTAAACATGCCTGGTGCTTTCCCATCTCAGGGTTTTTATACATACTATTTCTTCTGCCTGAAAATATTTATAACTCCATTCTTCATGTAATTGGCTATTTCTCATCTTTTAAGTCTCACTTTAAATTTCTTTTAAAAAGCCTTTTCTGGTGACCACACCTAATGTCAACCCCCCTATTACTTCCTCTCAAAACACTCTGCTATTTCTCTTGCTATTACTTATTGATACATATTATTATGTGCATGGAAAGTGGAATTTTATTCATTCTTAATTCTTTCTCTTCCAGGCAGGGAAAACGTTCTTTGGTATGCCACAGTAAAGAAAAAAATATATTGATGGCATAATATGTTCATTCATTCAAACAAAAAAACATATGGAGGAGGGTAGAAAACATGGAACTGGTCAGGGACATTATTTATTTTATACACATTAATCAGGGAAGAACTTTAAGATGAAGTGACATTTAACAGAGATATGAATGAAGTAAGAGAGGGAGCCAAGAGGAAGCACATTCCAGGCTGGGAAACACAGCCCAAAGTTCCTGAGACAGGACATTTTTAGTGTATTTGAGGAACAGTAAGGAGGTCAGAGTGAGTAAGAAGAAAAAAGGCAGGAAGTAGGGCTAAGTTGGGTTCAGATTGCATAAAGCACTATAGATCATAGCATGGGCTTTGGTTTTCATTTTAGTATCAACATTATTTTTACTAGAGCCAGTCAGTTCTATTTATATTGTAGATTCTCCAGTGTGAAGAATTTGAAAACTTTATTCTTCAGTGTGGAGTGGCCACCGCTACTGGAGGATAGAGTCAAAAGGGAGGCCCAGAATATGAGTATGTCTAGGCTGGAGCTGGAGTCAGTTCTATTTATATTGTAGATTCTCCAGTGTGAAGAATTTGAAAACTTTATTCTTCAGTGTGGAGTGGCCACTGCTACTGGAGGATAGAGTCAAAAGGGAGGCCCAGAATATGAGTATGTCTAGGCTGGAGCTGGGACCCTGAAGAGGCCGCTGAGGAGTAAAAGACCAAAGGAATGACTGAGAGAGGATGGCAACTGGAGAGGCTGGAGTCTAGAAGAAGAAATTTTTAGATTTTATCAGAGTTAGCCTCAGTGTAATATGAGAGATAATTAATGAGAACATTAAAAGGATATTTTGTACTATCCTCCTAGCTTATCGTGAGTTCATAATCTTCTAATAATAATATTTATTTCTGTGTGTTTTCTAGGCAGTGCGACAAAATATAAGGAGTTAAATCTGAGAAGATATCTTGCCAAGTTTGGTAATCTATGATGTGATGTCTGACTTTGCATGACTCGTGACAAACTATAAAACCAAACCAGGAGCAATAGCACCATGCTCCCTAAACTATGGGCAAAATAGTGCAAAGAATGAGTAGAACCAGCAAGGGCAGTCCTGGAGTTACAAATATCATCTTGGGGAGAGTCCAGCATAGTGGGACAGATGTGACTGTAGCACTGAGACTGCTAGGGAGGCAAAACTATTTTAAAAAAGGGACATTTGAGAGATTTCGAGTCTCGGATTTGACATTTAAAGTTGTCACTTCCATCCTTAAAACAAGAAAATATCCAAACAAACTAAAATCAATGATATTCTGAGACACATCAGTGACTTGAACTCACATAGCAAACTGCCACTCTGAAATCTGGAGAGACAGGGAATACAGAGAGCCACAGCCTAGATCAGCTTGCATAAAGCAGAAACCTCTGGAGCTGCAATTTGGAAGAAGCACTTAAGTGGCAATTATGATGAATTGCTGGAGGCTGAGTGCACATTAGAGTGAGATCCCTACAGGAGTTTTTCTCTCCATAGAGAAAAACAGTAAAACCAAATCTGGCTTTACTTTGAAAAGATCAGTAAAAGTGATAACCTATAGACAAATTAACCAAGAAAAAAAGAGAGTATACAAATAAATTAATATCAGAAATGAAAGAGGGGTCATCAATACTGCTCCCATGACATTCAGGGATAATGCTAAAAAAAAATTATGAACAATTCTATAGCCACAGATTTGTTAACTTAGATGACGTGGACAAATTCCTTGGAAGAAAACCTCAAAAGCTCACACAAGAGGAAAGACATCATCTGAATAGGGCTATATATATATTTTAAAAATTCTTTCAAAAAGGGAAACAGTAGGCCTAAATAATTTCACAGATGAATTCTACAAAACATTTGAAGAAGAAATGATACCAATTCTCTATTTTCAAAAATATAAGAGAACACCTCCAAACTCTTTTCATTAGCTTTGCATTACCCTAACACCAAAACAATATAGAGACATGACAAGAAAGGATAAACTACAGTTCGATATATCTCATAAATGTTGCAAAAATCCTCAACAATATATTAGAAAATAAAATACAACAATACAAAATAAGAATTACAAACCACAACTTATTAAGTGAGACTTATTTTAGGTAAGAAAAGCAGTTCAACATTTGAAAATTAATATAATTCACATCAACAGGTTAAAAAAGAAAAGTTATAGGATCACATCATTTGATGCAGAAAAAGTATTTGACAAAATCCAACACTTATTCGTGATTATGACTCTCAGTAGAACAGGAATTTAGAGAAACTTTCTTAACTTGATAAAAGATATCTAAAAAAAAAAACCAAAAAACAAAAACCAACTCACAACTAATACCACATTTCTTAGAGAAAAATCAGGTACTTTCTCCCAAAGGTTGGGTATAAACAAGGGTCTCTCCTCTCACCACAACTACTCATCATTGTACTGGAGGTCCTTTGTTCAGTAAAAGCAAACAAACAAAAAGAAATGAAAGATTTTGAAAGATATTGAGAAGAAAGGAATGAAGTTTATTTTAGTTCACAGATGTCATAAATATCTATATAGAAAATACCAAAGAATCAATAATAATAATATAAAAAACCATCTGGAACTAATAAATGATTATAGCAACAGAACAAGTTTTCATGATTCACAGTTAATATTCTAAAGTCAACTGATTTTCTATATGTCAGCAAAGAGCTGTAATTTAAAATTTAAAACACAATACAGTTTACAATAGCACCAAAATTGATATAATTAGATAAAAATCTAAGAAATATGTACAGTATCTATGAGCAGAAAAATTTTTAAAAATCTCTGATGAAAAATATCAATGTAGATCTATATAAACAGAGAGACATTCGTATCTTTGGATTGAAAGACTCAGTATTGCCAATTTTTCCCATGTTGATGTATTGATTCAATGTAATTCAAACAAAATTCCAGCAAAGTATTTTGTGAATATTGATAAATTGCTTCTATATTTTATTTGGAAAAGTAAAACATCCAGAAAAGCCAACACAACACTGAAGAAGAACAAAGTTGGGGGACTGACACTATACAACTAAAGGGACTACCATAAAGCTATAGTAATCAAGGCAGTGTGGTATTGGTAAAAGACGAATAATCCAAAGAGTCAGAATAGAGAAACCAGAAGTTAATCCACACAAGTATAATCAACAAATCTTTTAGAAAGGAACAAAGGCAATTCAATGAAGAAATGATAGTCTTTTCAAAAAATAGTATTGGAATATCTATAACAAAAATAATAATCATCATCAACATCATCAACATCTAGTCACAGACTTCACGTCTTTCACAAAAAAAGATACTATGTCAACAGAAAGAAAGCTACTAAGATGGATATTATCTTGAACTTGAAACCAGGTGGCAGATAAAGATTGGTATAATACAATTGGTACGGAGCTTTTAGTGGGAATATTTGGAGTTATTTTAAACTTGTATTAGTATAGATATGCTTTTTTAGAGACATCAGTAGGAACAAAAATGATGGTTTTAAATTAAGCCATAATGACTGTAAAGGACATTAAAAAATACAACTTTCTTCATTTTGAAATTTGCTTTGAAAATGAAAACACACTATAGATTTGGTGACTCTAGGGCCAATTATAATAACTCATACAATTCCTTAATTAAAAAGTTAACCCAGGCTCCCTTTATAGTAACTCACCAAGAGAAAGGCACTGAATATTTTCCCAGGGACAAATTACATTTTTTTCCTAAATATAGCTGGATGAACATGTTTTCAAAATTAAAATTAGAGAAATATCAAATAAGCTATCAGTGAAATTTTGTATAGATTTTGATTAGCTTTATTTAAAATGTTCATATTACTTTATTGAACTAAATGCATGATTTAGTTTAGATTAATAAAAATAATAACCTAGCCTTCAAATAAGAGATCATCTTCTGTATCTTTTTAATTAAAAAAAAATACAAAACTTGCAACTGTTTGGTAGTTTTAAGTCTCAAGAGCCTTAGAGAGAAAATAACCTTAAACATCATCATTTGATGTTTTTATAACCTTAGTATATCCAGACATCATGCCTGGTGCTGTAGATTGGATTGCCCCCCCCCCCAACTTCACAGGTGTTTAATACCCACTATAACTGTTGAAGGCAGGAAATCCTGTTATGGTAATTGAAAAGTGGGGCCTTGAAGAGGTGATTAGATTGCAGGACCATGCCGTAATGAATGGAATAATAATGGTGGTCAGGGTCATGGTTCTGAGGGCTTTAAAAGAAGAGCACATGAGAAGTTCTCTCTCTCTCTGCTCCTCCGTTTTCTGCCATGTGAGACTGCTGGGTCACTGTTATTACCACCAAGGCCTTCACCAAATGTGTTTCCTAGACTTTTAGAAGAGCACATGAGAAGTTCTCTCTCTCTCTGCTCCTCCGTTTTCTGCCATATGAGACTGCTGGGTCACTGTTATTACCACCAAGGCCTTCACCAAATGTGTTTCCTAGACTTTGGACTTCCTGGGCTCTGAAACTGTAAGCAATAAATTTGTTTCTTTATAAATTACCCAGTTCCAAGTATTTCATTATAAGCAACAGAAACAGACTAATACAGAAAACTGATACCTGGAGTGGGGTGTTGCTTATAAGAAATACTTGAAAATTTGGAAACACCTTTGGAACTGGATCTTGTGGAGAGGCTGGAGGAATATGGAGGAACAGGCTAGAACGAACCTAGATGCTGGTGAAAGTTCAGAAGACAAGAAAACCAGGGAAATTTGGAAAGTTGTTAAAGACTGTTAAGTGATAGTGGGCAGAATGTTGATGGAAATATGGACAGTAAAAGCCATATAGAGATCTCAGATGTAAATGATAATAGACTAATTGGAAACTGAGGCAAAGATCACTCTTGCTATGAATTGCCAAGGAATTTGGCTGCATTCTGTTCATGCCCAGAAGTATTATGGAATGTGGAATTTCAAGGTTCTGACCCAGGCTTTTTGGTGGAAGAAATGTCTAAGCAATGAAGCATTAAGGAAGCTGCACGGCTACTTGCAACAGCGTATGCTGAGCTATGGTGTCAAAGGCATGATATAAAGCCAGAATTTGAAAAGAAAGCAGAGCATAAGGATTTGGAAAATTTGCAGCCTGGCCATGTGGTAGAGAAGCAGAGAATATTTTCAGGAGAAAAATGCAATGGTGCTAAGAAGATTAGTACAAAAGAAAGAGCTTATCGAGAGAAGGGGAAATGGTCCTGAAGGCATTGCAGAAGCCTCTAGGGCCAACCCTTCTATTACAGGTCCAGAAGCCTAGGGAGACAGAATGGTCTCAGCGAACAGGCCTGAGGTACCCTACATGGGTGCACTGCCCAGGGCCATCCCAGGAAGCTGCTTCCAGCACCAGCACCCCAGCTGCTTCCACTGGTCCAGCTGCGGCTAAATTGGATCCAGGTGCAGTTGAAACTAAAGCTTTGGAAAATACAAGCTGAAAGACTTGGTAGCATCCACGTGATGTCAGGTCTGCAGGCTGGAGGAATGTCAGACCTGGGAAGGCTTGGGAGCCTCAACCCTGATTTCAAAGGATGTTTGGAAAAGCCTGGGGACCCAGGAAGTTATCTGTCACAGGGGCAGAGTCACTGCAGACAAGCTGCAATAGCACAATGCCAAGCAGAAACGTGGGGTCAGAGTTGCAGCAGATAAACCCTAACAGCATTGTGCCTAGTGGAGCTGTGGGATTGGGACCACCATGGAGACCCCTGACCCGTGGAGCTACCAGTATGCAACACCAGCCTGAGAGAGCTGAAGCATGACCTAAGACCAGGAAAACCACAGGAGCAGAGCTGCCTGAAGACTTGGGGACCCAACCTCTGCACTAGTATGCAGAGGACATCAAATATGGAGTCAAGGTATATGATTTTCCAGCTTTGAGATTTAACGCCTACCCTGCTAAGTTTCAGACTTGTTTGGGACAGATTACTCCTTTCTTTTGGCCTATTTCTCCCATTTTGAATGGGAATATGTACCCTATGCTTGTCCCACCATTGTATCTCAGCAGTAGATACCTTGTATTGATTTCACAGATGGAAATTCAAACTTTGGACTTGTGAGTTGAAAGTAGTCAAGACTTTGGAGATGAAATAAATGTATTTGTGTGTGAAAAGGACATGAGTTTTGGGGGGTCAGGGGTGAAATGCTGTAGATTGGATGCCCCCCCCCCCCTGAAATGCTGTAGATTGGATGTCCCCCCCCCCCACCTCATTGAGGCTTAATTCCCACTGTGACAGTTGAGGGTGGGAAAATACTGTTATGGTAATTGAAAGGTGATCCCTTGAAGAGGTGATTGTATTGCAGGACCATGCTATAACGAATGGATTAATAATGGTGGTCAGGGGCATGGTTCTGAGGGCTTTAAAAGAAGAGCACAGGAGATGCTGTCTCTCTGCTTTCTCATTTTCTGCCATGTGAGAGCCCTAGGTCAATGTCACCATGGCCAAAGCCTTCACCAAATGTGGTCCCTGGACTTTGGACTTCCCAGCCTCCTAAACTGTAAGCAATAAATTTTGTTTTTCAAATAATTTACTCAGTTCCAAGTATTTTGTTATAAGCAATAGAAATGGACTAATACACCTGGTAATCAGGGTCATGTGTAAAGTTAAACATAAATTTCCAAGCTCTTGCTTTATCTGTTCATGGAGGACAGCCATACAATTACAAAGTCTTCTAAAGATGCCTCTCATATGTGGCTAACTCATTGAATTTATGTGCAGTTACATGGATAAGGACACATCACTTTTGCCACCATATTGCTTTCCATCATGTCAGTGCCAATGTACATTCAAGGGTCTCTCATGGTGATTTTCTATTACATTACCCCTGGCATGATTCACAAGCTGTAATTATCTTATGTCTCTGTGTTTTCTCATTTATTTGTTTTCTCTCTCATTCTACAATGCAATATCAGTGATACATTTTTTCTCTGGTTTGTGGATATACTCATACATTTAAGTATAGCCCTAGGTGTTCAACAAATGATTATATAATAGTAGTACTATTAGTGGTAGTAGTGACAATAATAAAACTCCAATAGGTTTTTATTGCCTAAAATATAAAATGCAAATTCTTAACATCAAATAAGGCTTTTTACAAGTGACCGTGATCCACCTTCTTGGCCCCTCTTGAGTCACAGCCGTTCCTTCAAACAGTCATTAAAGCAAATTAAACACTATTTCCAGAGCACTACTGCACTTGCATACCTTCAGATCTTCAATAAGGGTTAATTCTGCTGGGAATATTCTTTCTATCCCCATTCAGAGAATGTATTATGCATTATTCAAAATTCAGAGCAGATGTCACTATTTTTTTTAAGAATCACTGCATGCCCCAAATATAATTTATCACTCTTCACACTAAGGGTTAATTCTGCTGGGAATATTCTTTCTATCCCCATTCAGAGAATGTATTATGCATTATTCAAAATTCAGAGCAAATGTCACTATTTTTTTTAAGAATCACTGCATGCCCCAAATATAATTTATCACTCTTCACACTGTGGTCTCCTGACATACTGTATTTAGCCTTGGTATGGTCAGTCAGCATCTATCCTAAACTTGTGCACATTTCTGCTCTCTTCACTATAGTGTGAGCTGTATGGGGGCAGAGACCATGTATTCTCACCTGCCTATGTCCAGGGCCTAACACCGTACCCAACGCCGCACATATATTAGATTTTTTTGAATAAAAACTTTAATTTCAATAAGCTGCTTTTTTTCTCCCTCAAATAGATACTAATTATTGAGGCCCTTAATATTTCTCCAAGTTTCCAAATTCACAGAACACAATAAAAGAGAATATCCGAATCCCTTACTTCTCTGTGACAAAGATAAATTTTATGATGGGTTTTGGTATTTGTGGCAGCAGGCTTGTAAAGGTGACAGTGACCACGAACAGCAATCTTTTATTTACCACATACCACCTGGGATACTTTGCATATCAAATAATCAATCACTAGAACATAGTGTTTGAATTGTGGGTAAAGGTTATAACCACTTGAGAAATCATCTATGCAACTGCATTAATAGTGAGTTAAAAGAAGGCAAACTATTTAAAATCCTCTTTTATAATTTTGCAGATGAATAACACGTCTTCAATTTGATATTTCAGTTTCTTTGGGTGTTTAACTATAGTGAAGACATAACAGTATTTAAGAAATTAGGGAAAAGGCAGTAGAAATGATTTTGGGGGTGTTTGGGGGAACATCAAAGTTTCCTTGTTATTTGAAAACACCTACCTATTTCTTCTCATTAGGTAAAAATTTCCTGAGTTAAATTAGAAGAGTTCTTTTCATGAATAGTTTTAGTTCTTTAAAAATAGTTCCTGTGTGTTCTGGTTGGACCAATTAGAAAGAGACAACGTTTATCAAAAAGCCCATGTTGACCATTTTCTCTTAGTGACTGAAAAAGTTTTTGATAGTGTATTAAAGAAACTATTTCTGGAATGCACTGCTCCATCTTCATGGAAAAAGGTGTTAAAACGTCCTACTGCTTCCTAAACGCCAGAACAACTCCAAGTTTCCATTCTGGCTGATGTAATAGATTTTTGGTAGAACATTAGTAAAAACCTAACCTAACCTCATTTCTAGAAAATAATAATAAAATCATTTATGTATCCCCTTAAAATAAAATTATTCTTTTTATTTTCCTGATTACTAATGTGATATTTAATTATTTAGTTGCCTACTAGGGGTTAAACTGTTTCCTCCCAAAGGAAATGTTGAAATCCTAACCTCAGGTATCTGTGAATGTGACCAAATTTGGAAATAGTATTTTTGAGACATAATCAAGTTAAAATGAGGTCATACTGGATTAGGGTGAGCCCTAAATCCAATGTCTG
This sequence comes from Galeopterus variegatus, assembly GCF_000696425.1. Taxonomy (NCBI): domain Eukaryota; kingdom Metazoa; phylum Chordata; class Mammalia; order Dermoptera; family Cynocephalidae; genus Galeopterus; species Galeopterus variegatus. The sequence goes on from NW_007737114.1 coordinate 24,960, forward strand.
GTGTCTATACAAAGAAAGAGATATTCAGTGACACAGAGTAGCATCTATAAGCTAAGGAATGGTATATTGCTGGTAACTACCAAAAGGTAGGAAAAGGCAGGGAAGAATTCTCCTCTAGAACCTTCAAAGGGAGCACAGTCCTGCCAACACCTTGACTTCAGACTCCTAGACTTCGGGACCATGAGAAAATACATATCTGTTGCTTTAAGCCACCCAGTTTGTGGTCATTTGTTACAACAGCCCTAGCAAACTAATGCAGGGCCTGTGATGCAAAATAAATACTATTAATATATTGGTCTGTCTTTTCAGTTTCTTTATAAAATTGCACAGGTATTTTTAATAATAAGTAAGTTATTTGAGCTACACCCTCTTTAACCTCTACCTGCTTTAAGGTCAAATTCTGTTGTCATCACATCTAAAAATACTTCTTATCTTAGTTCAAAATCATTTCATGAAGCTTTGATTATATCAAATGTCAGATGGCATATGGAATAAAAAATCCTCTTTAAATTATCTAGCTTTCTTATCAGATTATGCCCTTAACTTGTTCTTGATACCTCTCTCTCTCTCTCTCTCACACACACACATTTTCTACACCCGTCTCCCACCAAACATCTTTCTCTCTTCTGCCTTTATTAGGCTCTTTCTGTCCCTAGGTTGTCCTCTAGGTTTCTGCCTCCTCTTCCATCTTACCCTTCACATATCTCTAACTCTCCCTATGATACTCAGTTTATTCTTGTCTCAGTATTTCCCATTTACAACCCAATCATTAGCCCACGCAGCACAATGTGCTCTAAAATGAAAAGAAGGGTGAGAAGTGGCAGAGGTAGGGGATAGAGTTTATGATACTCAGTTTATTCTTGTCTCAGTATTTCCCATTTACAACCCAATCATTAGCCCATGCAGCACAATGTGCTCTAAAATGAAAAGAAGGGTGAGAAGTGGCAGAGGTAGGGGATAGAGTGAAATGTTTAAATAAATCATCAAACTTTAAAAAATATTTTGTCACCTGAATTTACAATATGAAATAATATTATAAAAGTATTAGTAAACAATATGATATCAATGTATTCTCATGTAACTATTTTTTACTGATGTGATTTTTTTAGGGCTACATAGCATTAAAATTTAGAGATATCCAAAAACCAACCTAACTGATCACCTATTAGTGAATATTTAAATGGTTTTATTATGATTATTAATAAGGTTATGGAAATTCTCATATATGTACCTGATATTAATCTGTTTGAGTAATTACTAAACCAATGAAGCTGCTTATTTTATGTACACATATATAACATATATGTACACAGACACATATTGTATGTGTATTGTCCTGCAGCAGTGTGTGAGCCTATTTCCATATCTATTGCTACACTGGAAGCTATCACTCTTCTGCATCTCTACTAATCAGAGCTGAAAAGCAATAACTTATTTGTATTTAATTTACATTTATTTGATTATTTTGGAATTTAACTTTTTAAAGTATGTTTGCTAGACATTTATAATTATTTTTGCATTCCCTACTTGATCATATATTTAATTTTTTTTTTCACTCAGGTTGCTTGTATCTGAGTATATCTTGTATTCTTAATTCTTCAGATCTGAATCTTTATCCTTGCAATCATGGACAACTTACTTAATTCCTCTAAGTCTCAATATTTTTATCTATAAAATAGTAACAATGAGAAAATGTACCTTTTAAGGTTGTCATGAATAGAGGAATATATGAGTTTCATATTATCTCTCAATTCTATTTTCCCAAGAACTTTTTGAAGTACCCTCATATATACAGAGAGTTATTACACAGTACAGAACAGATCTTGGAGCATCATAAACACTTTACCTTTAGTGAAAGAGAAAAACCATAAATGATGTAATAAATATGTCAGCCTATTATGAAAACATTTGTTCAATTGTAAGAGTTCACTAAGAAGTATGCTAGTTCCAGAAAGAAGGAAATATTCCATGCACAAGCACTATTTCTGTTCCAGCTGCATTTAAGCTTCTCTCTGATCCTAGTGAATAATAATCACATTCTTGTCTTTATTCCTTTTAGGCTTATTCATCTGGAATGTCACCTATTTCATCTTCCATGTGGCCCATCAATTATTTTCAGAATTCCAACAAATAGTGTTCAGATTCTTCCCTAATATTTTCTACAGACATTCCATTACTTCAATCCCCATTAATTTTCAGCATTCTATCCAGAAACTGTCCAATTTCTTCAATGATCTTCCTGTATCTAATCTTCTATTTCATCCATCAATAATTCAACATTTCTTATCTTTTCCTTAACAATGTACTCCAAGTTATCTTCATGAAAAGCTGTATCCTTCTGCTTCATATGTAAGGCATGATTAGGTAGCAAGATGTACCTAATCTGTTTTCTATTATTCTTCAATATGAGTCTTCCACTCTTAGCTCATCTACTAAGTTTGCACCAAACAAGCTAATCCAATTTTTAATAGCAAGCTTTTCTCATGCTGTATTTTCTCTCTAAAATTATTTTCCCTTTATTACTTCATAGTAAATGCTTTGTAATATATCTATCCTTACACAAATTCCCTTCCATGCAATAATGTGCATTAGAGCAGATGTTTTGTCTTACTTTTGCAATTTCCCAAATGACTAGCATAAGATCTCAAATCTCAGTCTCAATCAATATATGATGAATATTCCATAAAGCCTTTCCAGAACATGATAAAATTTATTTTACTTCCCTTTGTTTAAATTTTACATGACTTGTCTATAGCACATACTTCTGAGAACTTATATTTTCTGATTCCTCAGAAAAATATTGAATGAGGCTATTGATTATGTTCTTGATTTGTGTGTTCCACATTTGTGTTCTGCCTCCTCTGGGATCCAGAAGTCATGCGGGCTTGGAAGTCTAGGTGCTGAGAATCCTCATTCCATTTACTATCAGAAACTATGTTGGTAGTGTACATGGGTTTTACCAAAATCACAAATACATGTTTTACCAAAATCACAAATAACAAAAGGAGAAATGTATGTTAAGCTGATTGACCTATTTAGACCAGGGTTAGAATGCAAAGTGAGAATGGTGTAGTACTGTCACATACTTCCTTTTCTGGTGAACTCGATTTACCTAATAGAACTTTTAACCTTGTTCCTCAGACTGAAAATACATTTGCAACGTAGCTCAATCATGTCCCTATGAACCTGATCCATATTGGGTTTTCTTGGAACTACAGTGAGATGAACAGTAAGGGAGGTTCCTCATTCTTCATAGAGGTAGGTACATCTACTTTTTTTTTGCCCTTTTATCTTCTTTTTTAATTTTAATTAAAAGAATGAATTATATATATTTGAGGTATATAACAAAAACAAAAAAAATGTGTGAGTACGGGAGATGATGGGTTCATTAATTTTTTTCATCATAGTAACCATTTTACTATCTATATGTATACTATCATCATGTTCTTTTTTTAAAAAATGAAACATTAATAACTTTTGTTCAATTTTGTCTCATTACTACTAAAAATGACTAAATAGATATTGAGGGTTTTAATTTGAAAGTCCAAAATATTGCTGCTTAAATAAAAGAAGTCCTTTATTTGAAGGACTTCTTTGGATTGCCAATTTTTAAGAGAACAATTCTTCTTTTCTCGCTTTCTCACTCTCCTTCAGCTGGCACCTCCTCTGTATCTAGTTATCTAGTCCTGTTCATCCAGTCCTCTGTATCTCTTATTTAGTCATGATCTATCTCACAGGAGATCTAGCAAAACTCATGATGTCCAAAATTGGCAAAAGGACAAACTTAGGTAGTTAGGGCTGAGCAATCTCTCATGATCATTACAAATTGGTCATCACTACTGTGCCTATGCAATTTCTAAATGTAGATGTTTCAGTTGATATTGCTTCTGTATTTTCAGTAATAGTTGCTGTTACAAAATTCTTAGGCAATACTGGTAAATCTAAGGATGAAAAATCAAGACAATGCAGAATGGGGTGACTTTGGGGATACCAAAGGAAGTAGATTTTATATTTACTCTAGCTTCTCTGCACCTTTGAGAAAACTTTTTAAATGGAATTATATTTGCTTAAGACATTTTATTTGCTTAAGACAAAATAATGTTGGAGCTTCTCGCAAATATATGCTTGGCCCCCTAGCTATTTTCCCAAATGTCAGATAATTTACTCTTTTCTACCATTTTTCTCCTGTGAATATAAATCCTTGTGCAAATTGAAATGTTCCCTCATAATCATTTTCTTTCTTAATTGCTTATGATCCAAAGAGACTCTATTCATTGAAGCTTTGCAATAAACATAGAATGGAAAGTGCTGTTACTGGTGCTCAAGCTTTGCAAATACAAACCAATGTATTCCTGTCCTCCAATAGGAGGTCTTTACATTACTTCCAACATTGCATGAAATAATGGGCTCTTTCTTTAACCGTTCTCAGTGCCTTGAGATAGAACTCAGAATTCAGCTTTCCCTAATTTCCAATCTAAAAATTGGAAGATTTTAAATCTTAAGATATCTGATTTCATATAATCATGTCTTTACATTACTTCCAACATTGCATGAAATAATGGGCTCTTTCTTTAACCGTTCTCAGTGCCTTGAGATAGAACTCAGAATTCAGCTTTCGCTAATTTCCAATCTAAAAATTGGAAGATTTTAAATCTTAAGATATCTGATTTCATATAATCATTCTAATGAAAATCACTTTTGGAAGATTATGAGCACTTTACATGTTGTTATATATGTAAAAGAGTCACAGCTATGGATTTTTTTTTAAATGCAATAATACTGATTGACTTTCAAGGATGATTGTAGGAAGAGAGTTTTAACAATTATCCAGGCCCCCTGAATACCATTACTGCCAAGGAATTAACTACATCAAACAGTAACTCATCTGAGTTTTGAATTTCTTTGGTTGATAGAGTCCTTATTAGCCTCTTTTGTACCAAGTCTCATCCTACAAATTTTTTTTTTTTGTCTTTTGTCTTTTTTCCGTGTCCGGCAACGGGATCGCAACCCTCGGTGTTGCTCCCGCGCCTCGCTCAGCCAGTGAGCGGGAACCGGTCCATATGTGGGATCCAAACCCTCGGGCGGGAGCGCCGCCGCGCTTCCCAAGCGGCGCACTATCCAGTGCGCCACCGGGCCGGCCCCTCATCCTACAAATTTTAAAAGAAAGAATGTTCACATTTTTATACTTTTTTGAAAATTTTTTTTGTCATTTATTGTAGTTACTTTCAGAAGTCACAGCATTCTTTCAAAAACTTAGTTCCCAGTAGTAAATACAATAGGAGAGATACAATCAATGCAACATAGAGTCTCCCGGATTTAGTCAACACTGGCCGACATTAAGGGGAAAAAAACCAGTTGTAGGGATACAAAGTAACTCAAAAATATGGATGGCTTCAGAAAATAAGACAGTAGGAATTAACAGAATATTGTAGTAGCTGGCAATAGAAAAACTCAGTTCCAGTTATGTTGCATTTTTGAGTTACTGAACTCAAGATTCGGTTGCCAATACTTTTTACCTTGGAGAAATAGCTAAATCAAACATTTGGATAGAAATTACCTGTGACATTATTTGTAAAAACACTGATTACCAAAAAGTATCACCAAAGGAGAGGAAAGAAATTTCATCCAGGTAAGGACAACAAGTACCTAATTCAGCACGGCCAAACCCTGCAGCTTTCTGCTTGTGACCAGGTACTGAAATGTGCTTGGCTGTCTGAGCAGACCCACTGGTCTTCAGGTGCAGGAGGAGATGATAGCAGAGGGCCAAAAGTGGAGTTTTCTAGTCCTTGAATATTTGGGTAAAATGTTCTTTCTGAATGGGCTTCTATCAGCTTTTTACAAGTATACATATTGAAAAAGATAGACTGACAGACAAGTAAATGAATGTGTGCATATATACATACATACATACATAGATTGATTATATAGTTGACAGAGAACGTGATTTTATTACTTTTTGTGCTTCTATGTATTTTCTAAGTCTTTTAAAATAAATATGCATTTTGAAACTTTTATACAGTAAAGCATTCCCTAGAGTATCTTTTATGTGTGTATATGTATATATGCATCTGTGGATACCACATTTATTATTCCCAGAGATGTTAATAGATATAAAATAAAAAGGGTTCTATCATCAAAATATTTATGATATGCTGCATATTCTAGCACATTCCTAGAGATTCACAATTTTATTAACATATTAAAGACTTTGCATGTCCCTGATGTTAAGCTTTGCAAATCAGATAGAATTAAATTTAATTCTACTTTACATGTTTTTTAATGTATGCAACTTTGGCCTAATTATGTCATCTTTTTAAATATCAGTTTTCTCAACAACTGAAAGGTGGCATCAATGCCTTCAGTTTAAATGATAAGAGCACAAATTAATCATAATAGACCTGGGTTCAGTTCTTAGTTCTTGAACTTCATCTCTGTATGATTAACCTTTCTACACTTTTATTTTTCTACTGTATAGACATAACAGAGATGATACTATTAAGGTAATTCTTGGTGTGTTGGAAAGATTAAGTTTGATAATAATTATGTACAGATATTTCCACTGTTGCAGCACATGAGTGTTTATTATCTGGTGACTACTATTATTATTGTGATTACTATTGAACTGTTTGGGATATTAAATGGATACTAAATGGGTACGCAAACTCTTAGCAAGGTGGGTAACATAGTCGATATTATTATGGTCTATTGATTGTGTGGTAGTGGTAGACAAGCAGGAGAAAGAGGAAATAATGGAGATGTTTCCTTTGTTAAAATATTTCCAAATCAAACCTGTAATCATTCTATGCTGCACAAAACTTTGGGGACATTGTCCCCTATTTACAGATATGCTGGAAGAGACCCCAAGCTTTTATTTTTTAGAGGAGAAACTTGGTAGGAGTTTTCTTGCTCCTTCTCTGTGTGAATATGCAGTGGCCTTCTGGTCAGGTACCTGTCCTGTTAGGCTCCTCTCATTTCATAGGGCTGTTAATTTTACCTTCTGTTTCACTGATTGATGCAGCATATGGCTCAGCACAAACTGGCAACACAGAATAGCTGCCTTCCAAATACTTGTTAAACAATGTGACCTTGACAGTGATGATTGATAAAAGTTGGGTTAAAAGTACATTATGTTCAATCTTTTTTGATGACATATTTAAATCTCTCCTCAGATAAATCAAAGAAGGTGATTTTTAAAAAAAAAATTAGTATGGGATTTTTTTCATCCTTTCCCCTTTCCAAATAGATTTTTTGTTCATTTTTAATTAATTGAGCTATGAATTTCTTGAAATTTATTTCTACGTTTATTTAAAATTTTTTGTTGTTGAAGATATTGTTTAGTACATTGTACATTTTGTTTTTTGAAGACAATAAAAATTATTTCCGTGGTCTCAGTACCCAGAATATTTGCACTTCTCTGAGCCACAGTTTGTCTTCATCTCATAAACACTGTATATCTTTTAATTGATCATGCTTTCATTTTTTAATTTTGGTTGCTAAAAGCTCTCAGTACCCAGAATATTTGCACTTCTCTGAGCCACAGTTTGTCTTCATCTTATAAACACTGTATATCTTTTAATTGATCATGCTTTCATTTTTTAATTTTGGTTGCTAAAAGCTTTCCATAAATATATATAAATGTTTCTAATGTATATAAATGTATAAAAATGTTTCATAAATGTATAGACTCATTACATGGATGTTATGTGATGTTTTAATATTACTTCTGGTATTATTTTATCTTTAGTAAATTAGTCTTTAATTTTGTTTTTCTTGTTTTTTTAAATTTTAAAATATTTAATTTAACTTTATATTTTAAACTACATAAAATATTTAATTTACCTCTATATTTTAAACTACATAAAATGAGACATATCATTTGCATTTATTCACGTATTTAATTTTTTTATTCTGATCTCTTTATCCATTTCTGAATACTCAGGTTTTTATCTGGAAACATTGTTTCTGCAGTTGCACTTTAATATTTCCTTTAATGTGTGTTCACTGGTAATAATGTTTCCTAATTTTTGTTTGCTTAAAACAGTCTGTATTTTGCCTTAATTTATGAAGGATAATTTTTACTTTACAAGTATATAGATGTCTATATTGGAAGTTATTTTCTTTCACATTTGGAGCTATCATTCTACTGTGTTTTTTTTTTTTCCTCCTTTTTGTCTTTTTTCGTGTCTGGCAACGGACCGCAACCCTCAGTGTCGCACCCGTAC
>NW_007737114.1:34087-44220 GCF_000696425.1 Galeopterus variegatus
GCCCGGGCCCGGCAACGGGATCACAACCCTCGGTGCTGCGCCCGCCCCTTGCTCAGCCAGTGAGCGGCCGGTCTGTATGTGGGATCCAAACCCTAGGCGGGAGTGCAGCCGCGCTCCCAAGCGGCGCACTGTAGCAGTGCACCACCGGGCCGGCCCTTCTACTGTGTTTTTTGTTGTTTCTTTTGAACAATCACCTGTTAGCATTCGTGATCTTCCTTAGAAGGTTCTGTTGCTCTCATCCTCCAGACTCCTTTTAAGGCGTCTTTTTGTCTTTGGTTTTCAGCAGCTTTACTATGAAGTGTCTTGTGTATTTGTAGGTGGATTTAGACTTGGTGTTCATACCCTTTCTTGATGCCTATCACCAATTTTGACAAATTCTCCACCATTTTACATTTAAAAAGTGCTCTATACATTTCTGTATCTCCTCTATTTCCGGCTGTCAGGTTGCATATATTAGGCCTTCGCTTCTGTCTCTTATGTGTCTAATCCTTTTTCCTGTTTTCTATCCTTTAATTTCAGTCATTTTGAGTTTTAGTTCTAAACTTCCATTTTCTTCATTTTAAATTTATCTTTTCTAAAATGCTCCATCCTGTTATTTAATTTCATAAACATATTGATTGTGGTTAGTTTAAATTTCATGTCCAATAACTACAATATCTGTATCTGCTTTTGACCTTCTCCGTATTACCCTTCCCTCCTGATTTTTATCAAAGTTTTACTTTTTGCATATTTAGTTATTTTTATCTAGTAGTGGATATTATGTATTAAAAGTTGCAGAGATAACTTGGGTCCTCATTTGATGCTATTTTCTCTACAGTATTTACTTTTATTCCTGACCTTTATCAAGTTAGGGATTTAGATGACTCAAACTTGGCTTTAGTCCTTATGAGGGCTCGTCTATTTCCACTTTATCTTATGCTCAGGCATAGCCCTTCAAAGATCTCAAATATAAACCTTGGATATTTCCCAGGGCCCTTTCTTCTGGGTAGAATCTAATCTTCAATTTTTGTTGGCACTTGGATTCTTAGTTTCCTGGCTGTTCCTTTTGAATCTGTGAGTGCCTTAATGGGAAAAACAATGTCTAATGTTGAATTAAACTGTCTAGTCTCTTCTCTACTGTGTAGGGCCTTGGCCCTTACCTTATGATGCCTCCTTCAAATTTGTATGTGTATTTTTCACATTTTGTCCACCTTTTTTAGTTAGAATCAGTAGGAAGACTGGTCAGAAACTTGAGAATCCATTATTTCTAGCAAGTTTCTAGTCATCAACTTATTTTCATGTAGTTAAGTTTTACTCAATAATTTTTTATAAGCTTTCTGAAATCCTTTGGAAATATTACAAGCTTTTCACCTGTCTTCATTATTAGTACACCGTAACCAATCTAGTCAGAACACCTCCTTCTTGAATGAGAATAGAGAAGCAAAATACATATATATAAGTCCTACATTTCTCTTCTCTCTGGATTATCCAAGAAATGACTGTCTCTTGATTTTCTCTCTTCTTTGAACATAGAGTAAACACCTATAGGATAAGAACTCTAGGCTTTCCTCATGTTTTGCCTCTGAAAGATTTTTTGTAGCTTATCTGTTGCATCCGCTATCTCTTTTCCTCCTCTGAATATAATAGCAGCTGTCTCTTTTCCTCTAATTTCCTGTTATCTCTTGCTCTGGATTCTTTCTTCCCCAGCTTACTTTATAAGTCAGATGCATATTCTTACATTATATCCCTCTGAAACAATTATGCAATTACTTTGAGATATTTTAAGGTTTTTAAAAATAATAACTACAAAAAAACTAGAGGTCGCCAAAATGCACATACAAAAAAATTATTAAAAAACTTTTAAATTAATCAAATTGCCTCTGACCTTCATTAAATATAAGTTGAATTTGACTTTGAAATTAGCCTTCTTAACACTTCTTGTTTTGTCTTCTAAGATTTTTAAGATGTTCATTTTTGAAAATTATCTTTATAAAAAGATTTTATCTTTTATTCTGGTACTGAATCATGTGAATCTCTTCATCATTTTTAAAGGAAGTATTCTTTATTGACAGGCTATAATTGTTGAGGTCCTTCCTTGCACAATGAAACCAAAATTTTCAATGAAGTCTTAAATTAAACTGGAGTTTTCATCTTAATGTCTGTCCTGACAATGAAACAAACAACATTTTAGTTCATTATCTGGCCATCTGTTCTTAACATTTATAATACATTTTAGTTTCTTTAGAACTAGAGTTTCTGTTGAAATTTGTGCAATTTGATGTAACCAACCATTTCTTTTTATCCCCATTAGCTGCTCTTCTGCATTTTCTGAATTTGACCTTTTATTGCATACTTTAAAATTGCTGAGAGTAGATTTTAAATATTCTCATCACGAAAGATGATTAAGTCTGTGAGGTGATGGGTATATTAATTAGCTTGATTTAGTCATTCTACAATGTGCACATATATCAAAACATCAGATTGTACACAATTGATATGAACAACTTTTCATTTGTCAACTAAAAATATAATTAAAATAGAGAACTGTGAGGTGATGGGTATATTAATTAGCTTGATTTAGTCATTCTACAATGTGCACATATATCAAAACATCAGATTGTACACAATTGATATGAACAACTTTTCATTTGTCAACTAAAAATATAATTAAAATAGAGAAAAAATATGAGCTCACCAGAACATGTCACATAGAAGTCTCATGGTCTGTATTAATGTTCACCTCTCCTCTCTATTTTTAAGAGCATCTGTGAATATTCAACATATATTCATCAAACAATGCTTACCAATTTACTATTTAGTGTCAGACACTGTTCTTCATCTTTATAAAGTTTACATTTCAGTGATTATATGATTATAATGTAATTTTTGATTCTTATAGTCAACAAGCATTTGTTGAGTCTGACCCATATGGTCTGAGAGTTATTGGGAAGTCAAAGAAGAACATGGTTATAGCCTCTAACATTAAGGAACTGGTAATATGATAGCAGAGTTTTTTGGAAGTTTTTTGAAAGTTTTAGACATGTTTTGAGGGATGTATGCAAAAACCATAATGGAAGAAGGAAGATGCAGTGACTAATCAGGTCTTAGAAGAAGACAAACAAGACTGCATAGAAGCAAAAATATTAGAAGTCTTGAAGGAAAAATATGATTTATCAAAGGGATAAGTTGGAATGAAAAGATATTCCAAGCAGAGGAAATTTCCAAAGGCAAAGAAATGTCACAGAGCAGGACACATTTAGAAAAGTGTGAATACAAAATTCCTGGAAGACAGATTTATGAAATTTATACACGTACATGAACGTGTTTGTGTAGTGGGTTGATGATAGTCTGTACATGTGTTTCTTTATGTTTCTAGAGATTGAAAAGGATGTTGGGGTAACTGAAAGATGTGAGTGAAATATTAGGTGAGACCATACCATTAAATGCCTGAAGAATCTGGCTAAGATCTTCAGATTCTATCTTGTAAGTAGTGGGAAGCCTGACAAATTTTAAGGCAAAACACCATAAATGTGTTTTTTTAGAAATATAAATTTTCTATGATGGGATACATTTGAAAATTACTCTTGAATTCTTGCAGTGTTCCTTCCTAAAGTTTCATGTGCAAGCCTGACTATAATGAAGGTTTCCTTTCACAGCTATTTCAGACAGTTTAATGATATGATTAGTATCTCTAAATGTTCTTATCATTTCTACTTCACCTATCAGAACTTTCTTTTTTATAAGAATTGCTCATAGAAGCAGTTCTGTTAAGTTTTACTCACACTTCAGAGATAAAATTGTCAGCAAAGAAACACCAGCATTTATCAGATTTTCTATTCTGAGTAGAATGAGAACTGTAGTTCTTCTCTAGATTAAAGTCCTTATACAGAGTATGAGGGCACTGGTGGAAGGTGCTTTTCAAGCAATTTATTACTGACGATACTTTATATATGAGTTTGGGAATTACGTACAATAAAATAATTTACAGCAACTAAAGGTTATCCCTCATATTAGTTTTACTCATGTTCATATACAATTATTAAATGTGGGAAAAAGCTACCAAGATAGCAATACCTGTAGCCAATTTTATCCAGGTCAGCACCAGACCCCAGAGTAATATGCCATTACCAGCTGAAGAGGACACACATTGTTAAGTTGCTTAACTTACCAAGAGCATTTTGTGGAGTTTATTAAAATCAAAAAGAGTTTTCTCTTTTTCTTACTATGTATATATTCATTAGTTCTCAGTTTGTTGGAAGGGACAGCTTTCCCTTCACATTTATTTATTCAAGGATTCTTAAATTATATAGTGTGCTATACTCTGCTATTATCATTACGTATGTTAGTACCCAAAGTACTCAAAACTTGACCTACAGCATAGCTCTTTTGTTCTTTTAACGTGTGTCCATCAGTCTTTGAGCATTTCCTTGCTTCTGGCATAGCAAGATGTTCCGAGGGAATGTGGTACTTCCCATGCACCAACCCTGAATCAGGAATCTGCTTACTTTCATATAGTTTAGAAATCAAATCAGGGTTCTGGGTGCTAAATATGCTCAGGTGTCACTGATTTTAGACCAAGCCAATGAATATATGTATGTGTGTTTGTATATGAGCATGTGCCTGTGTATTTTGTGCATGCATGTGTGTTTGTGTGTGTGCATGCATGTGTGTGGGTGCACACAAGCGTGCACACTCACACAGGGTACTTTTGATCCTTCTCCCGTTTTGAATTTATATCTCCCTTCTCTGAGGTGAGAAACAGGCTCTATTAAACATGATATCTACTTGTTTGCTCAATCCTAGAATGCTCATAGTTTCAGAATAGTCTACTCATATCATCACACAACAGCAGGCCCTCAATACCATACATTTGCCCTGTTTCAACATCTCCTCACTAGTATTCTCCAGCTTTCAGGCTCTTCTAATTCATTCTGCAAAAAAATTCTTTTTTTTTTGGTACTACTCTGAACATACTATTCTACTTAAAAATTTTTAGATGTTTTATTGTCAACAGCAGACCGTTTAGCCAGATATTCCTAAGATAGCTTCCTCACCTGGCTTTATTTTACATTTAACCTAATCTCCTCCTACTCCCTATATAAACTCCATGTCAATGTACCACTTTTATTTTCTTGACTTCACATCTTCTATCTATCCTTTGGAAATTATCTTAAATGATAGCTTCTCTAGAAATATTTCTTGACAATCCTAGTTGAATAAGACCCTTCCTTCTGCCAACTCATATAGCCACCTCTATATTTTAACATTTTAGCATTTGTGTTCAGAAGGCTATCAGAGTGCTTTTCTATGATAGTAGATGCTCAGTAAGAAGTGGTGCACAAGTGGTTTAAATTTTTGTGCTTCAAGCATCTTCCCACGTTGAGTCTGTTATTATTAACTGAAATTCGAAATCCAGAAATTCCTAAAGTAATTAACTGTATGATTTTATTTTTGAAAAAGATTATCTTACCAATGAAGGCTCAAATTAAATATTTAAAACATTCTTTAATTTATTCTACAAATACTAGTTTTACAGTTTTTACTTGAGGTCAATTTGTTTCAAGATAATATAATGAAATATTTCAATATAAATAAAGACATTTTATAATAGATGGAAGAGAATATTTACAACATCTCATTGAAATATTTTCACAAATCTCTTATGACCATCATTTTTAAATGCCTTCTGTTTTTTTTTTCTTATTTTACAGCATTAACTCTATGTGATTGCATCTTTTTTACTGTTCATTCAATCCTGGCAGTCTTTAATTTGCCTCTGCCATCCTTCACATTTTCCTTATGTTTCCTTCTGCCTTTTTATCACCTACAATAAAATCAATGCAATCACTTGTAAAACAAAATTGAGGACAGCAGCTAATTAAGAGGAGGGACAGAGCAGTGCCATTTGATGTTCAGCCACCTACTCTCAACTCAAGAAGCTTAGAAGTTGAAAGAGAAACATTTCTATTCCTTAATCCTATTTAATGTCTTTAGGGTTTATTGGTTCTGAAGTGAATAGAATACTTTAAACTTTATTTTAGCTCTAAGATGTTTTAAAGAAATATAGTTACGAATATTGTAGTCTCAGAAAAATATAGTTTTCATTCTTCTTAGTAATGAAGAGGCTGTGTGAAAGTAAAATTTCCAATTTAAACTTTTTTCCTCAGGTAGCTACCCTATCTGCTTATCTTCATTTCTTAGTCTAATTTATCTGGAATTATGCCACATTACCTACCACTAATAATCTTTAATCCAAGACAAACTAATTTGCTTGCATTTCACCTTCAGTGTAGCCATATGGTTTCATTGACTTTCATCACGAGAGAACTCTGGGCCATATTCCTCAGCATTAGTTTCCTTGTCATAATCAGCAGTCTTATCTCCAGGCTCTTACCCCATGAGCCAGTCAGATCTAAACACTTGACCCATAGAAAGGAAAATAAATTCTAAAATATCTAGATTCATAGCCATTGAATCACTTTTAAATAATATTTTTTAGAAAATATTGTTGTGACATCACTTTCGCTAACTTCATTTGTGTCCTGTTGAAAGATTTTACCTTGCAGAAACTCTTTTTAATTAGATTTTAGAACAAGCTTAGCAACAAGCCTTAGTGTGTAGACACATTAAGAAAAAGGTATTATTTCTCAAAAACTTAATTGAAAAATAGCTTTAATCTCTTTGTCCAAACACCTGTCTCTGAATATATGAATTGACCATGAAATTAATTATTTTTCAACCAATATTTGAGGTATTTAGAAGTGTTTATTTGGTGCTAGTTCTAATTAATCTTTAAAAATTGATAAATATAGTTATTTACTCTGGTTTGATTTTCATAAAAATGGTATTCTTATGGGAAAGGAGAACCCAAAAAGGAATTAACACAGCTTGGGGGAAAATTAGAAGCAAATAAAGAATCATAGAAGGAATGAAAGCTCAAACAGAAATAACAAACCTCCAATAATGAAAATAAAGCATTGCAAAAGGAAAATAAAATAAAACAGAAAATATGTTTGAAAACATTTAAAAGATAATAATAAATATAGAAGAAAGCAAAAAAGATACAACAGAAACAAACTTGGAATTCCTGAAAGGAAGGGAAAAAAAAAATGGGACAGGAAATATTTCAAAAAACCTAATTAAGAATTTCTTTTTTAAAGATAAATAATTTTAAGGGGAAATTGATGCAGGAAGTAAACAAGATTTGATAAAATTTAGTAAAATTTTTGAAATTTTAAGAGAAAGAAAAATGGCACCAGGACATCCAGACAAAAGAACAAGACACTTAAAAGGGAAAGAAAGTCCCAAGTACATTATTCTTTCAGTAGTTGCCAGCTAATGGAGAAGCAAATGGAGAAAATGTATTTGAAACACTCAAGGAAAGATTATATAGAAACAGGATCTCATAACTATTCAGACTGAACTTCATGCCANGAAAGCAAAAAAGATACAACAGAAACAAACTTGGAATTCCTGAAAGGAAGGGAAAAAAAAAACAATGGGACAGGAAATATTTCAAAAAACCTAATTAAGAATTTCTTTTTTAAAGATAAAGAATTTTAAGGGGAAATTGATGCAGGAAGTAAACAAGATTTGATAAAATTTAGTAAAATTTTTGAAATTTTAAGAGAAAGAAAAATGGCACCAGGACATCCAGACAAAAGAACAAGACACTTAAAAGGGAAAGAAAGTCCCAAGTACATTATTCTTTCAGTAGTTGCCAGCTAATGGAGAAGCAAATGGAGAAAATGTATTTGAAACACTCAAGGAAAGATTATATAGAAACAGGATCTCATAACTATTCAGACTGAACTTCATGCCAGAGGGAAATAAAAAGCTGCTACATATAAATATGCAATAAATCAGTGAATTTTTTTTTGACCAATGCTTCTCGAACAATCTATTATTCAAACAGCTTCAAACAGTCAAAATATGTTTAGAGAAGTTTTAGCGTAATGAGTGCTGCTGACTGAGCATTGATAATATTTCTTTGAACAAATAACACAAAGCTATAGATATCGGTGAAAAAATACCTTTCATTTTTTACATATTCTGACAATTTAGGTAGATACTATAGATAGATTGTTATAATTCAACTACCCCAATTGAAGAGATAGAGAAGATAAATGGTTAGTTGAAAAAGCTCACTAAGAAGCTTGTAAGTGTTAATGAAGTGAAATATTTTCTTTAAGTTATGTGCCTGGGGGCGGGAGAGGAATGTGGAAGAAAAAGTCACTAGCAAATTTCAGTATTGTTCATAGTACTATACTAATGGACAGTATCTCCAAAAAAGAGAGTGGCTAAGCATATAATTTAAAGGTACTAGTAAGAGTGTACTATTAAAACAAAACCACAAATCATCCTAAACATCAACATTAAAACATATTTTAAAAAAATTTTATTGATTAAGCATATTCGTGGGGTACAAAGCTAACTGTCACAACCTGTGCCCAAGATATGATGGTCAGATCAATACTAACAGTATGCCCATTACCACAATTTGCCATTATTCCTGTGTCCTCCAAGCAATAAATCCCTGACCTCCCTCCCTTTCCACCCCTCCACCCCTGGCAACCTTAGGTATGTTCTCTCCCTCTGTAAGTCCAAAGCACCACTGTAGTCTTTCTTTTATTCCTTCTTTCTCTCTTAGCTCCCACTCATGACTGAGGACATGATATTTTTCCCTCTGTGCCTGGTTAATTCCACTTAACACAATCTTCTCCAAGCTCATCCATGTTGCTGAAAATGGCAGGATTTCATTCTTTTTTATGGTTGAGTAGTATTCCATGGTGTATATATACCACAGTTTCCTTATCCAGTCATCTGTCAATGGACATTTAGGTTAATTCCACGTCTTGGCTATTGTAAACAGAGCTGCAATGAACATGGGAGTGCAGGTATTCCTTCAACCTGATGATTTCCATTCTTTGGGGAATATGCCCAGCACTGGGATTGCTGGATTCTATGGTAGACCTCTCTTTAGTTGTTTGAGAAACCTCCATACTGTTTTCCATAGTGGTTGTACTAATTTGCAGTCCAGCCAACAGTGTAAGAGAGTTCTTCTCTCTCCACAACCTCACCAGCTTTTGTTATTCTCCATCTTTTTGATTATAGCCAGTCTAACTGGGTTGGTATGATATCTCAATGTGGTTTTCATTTGCATTTCCTTGATGATAAGTGATATTGAACATTTTTAAGTACCTGTTGGCCATTTGAATGTCTTTCTTCAAAAAATGTCTATTTGGCTGCTTTGCTCATTTTTTAATCAAGTTATTTGTTTTCTTACTGTATAGTTGCTTGAGTTCCTTGTATATTCTGGAAATTAATCCCTTGTTGGATATATAGCTTGCAAATGTTTTCTCCCATTCTGTAAGTTGTCATTGCACTCTATTTGTTGTTTCCTTTGCTGTGCAGAAGCTTCTTACTTTGAAAAGACTAAATTTGAATTTTAAAAGGAGCAGTCGTTGAGAATTTTAAGGGGAATAATTCCATCACATCGAATTCAATATAGAGAATACATTAAGGTAGGTTGATTGTGGTGGCCAGGATATTTGGTTGTGTGAAAATCCATGCAAAGGAGCCAAGGAGGCTCAAGACTATTTTTACAAGCTGTGGATCCAATGACAATTTAACTTTTGGCACATTTTTCATGCTCTTTTGTCTGCTTTGTTCATTTGAAGCCTCTGACTATTGCCTCTGTGAAGGCAGCACCACCCTTCTCCAGATCAAGCCACCTGGTGCCTTTGGTTGGGGGAAAGAGGTTTCCGGCCTGTGGTGACAGAGATTGCATTTCTGCTTATCACTTGTTTTGGAGAAATCACTCCTGCTGATGCCACCAGGCCATCAGTACCTGCAGGTGGAGGAGGGAAGACTCTGGCCTGCAGGAGCACAGAGCTCTTTCCCTGGCCACTTGTTGGTGGGGCTTCTACTTATCTTGCTGGCTGGTGCTTCCAGTTCTGCCTGGGATTGGTGGAGCATTTCTTCGATCTAGGGAAGCAATGACTCTGTTTGGGCTATCTTCTGTCCCCTGTCTGCAGCTCTCAGGGGTTCTGTACGTTCACACTAGCCTGTCCCAACCCGCAGGATATTCAATGCAGACCCTGGAGGGGGGGAGTGGGAATTGGATGGGACAAGAGACGCGAGAGATGGGAGAC